>NC_051213.1:2911007-2913507 GCF_015220715.1 Pygocentrus nattereri
ACAGTTCAGAAGCAGAAGAACTGAACGAGTCTCTCCACGTTTCCTGCGTTTTACTGAAGGTCAGGATCTGCAGATCTTTGAGATCATAAACGGACGGACACTCTGTGATGTAAGAGGAGCTTTAAGGTCATTTAAAGCCTTAAAATGAATAGCAGAGCTTTAAACTCGACCCTGAATGATCCAGGCAGCCAGTGCAGCTCTTTCCAAGCAGGACTGATCTGATCTCTCTGTAAGCTGTAAGGGATGTAGTGTTTTCTTAGGAAGTTCAGTAAGGAGGTCATTACAGTGATCAACTCCGCTTGAGTCCATCGCTGTAATGATGAGCAAGTTTCTCTGCGTCGCTCTGGGATAGAAAAGCTGAACTTCAGGGATTTTCTCAAATGATAAAAAGCTACTTTAGTGACTGATCACACCCAGGTTTCGTACTTCAGCTCCGGTTTATGAAGCTAAAGAACCAAGAACCGAGGTTCTGGACCAACGATCAGTATTTCAGTTTTTTTTTCTTCATGATTTAAATTGTAGAAAACTTTACGACGTCCACTGAGAAACACCTGGCACACAGCTGGTTAGTCCATCTACAGTAGCTCACGATAGAACGTTTCACATCACACTGAATACACACACACACACACACACACACACACACACACACACAGCAGGCAGGTAATAACACCTACAACAGGAAGAGGTCATAAACAATCTTTAAGCTGGCTTGATAAAACCGCTGGGAACCTATTCGGTTGCTGAGGTGTTCTTAGGCTGTTGCCATGTCATTCCAGGTGTTTTCTATGGTGTTAGGTTTTTCCTGTGGTATCCCAGGTGGTTGCTAAGGTGTAGCAAGTAGTGTTGGGTGGTATAACCGTAATAAGGTAAGATTCTTTCCAAAAGAGTTGGGACATTGTTTCAGGCACATTAAAGTGTCACACTTCATCTAAACGCAGACCCAAAACAGCTGGAGCGGTTCAGGATCTGAAGTCCGTGGGGCAGGACACCAGCAGAAAAATGGTCCAAAGTTGATCCTCAGAAAATCCAGATTTAGATCCAGCTGAGCAATAAAAGTTAAATCCTGCTTTGTGAAACGGTCGTTTCTGTTTGTGTGCATTGATTCTGACCTTCTCCAGAGCAGCTGTGGTTCATGCTGCCCTCTGAGCTCTTATAGATGAAGAACACGTCCTGCACTTTGTCTTTGTTGGCATCTCCCATGGCCAGGAAATCATACGTAGCTGAAAATGAGAGACAGAGAGAGAGAGAGAGAGAGAGAGAGAGAGAGAGAGAGAGAGAGAGAGAGAGAGAGAGAGAGAGAGAGAGAGAGACAGACAGAGACAGAGAGAGAGAGAGAGACAGAGAGAGACAGAGAGAGAGAGAGAGAGACAGAGAGAGACACAGAGAGAGAGAGAGAGACAGAGAGAGAGAGAGAGAGAGAGAGAGAGAGAGAGAGAGAGACAGAGAGAGAGAGAGAGAGAGACAGAGAGAGAGAGAGAGAGAGAGAGAGAGACAGAGAGAGAGACAGAGAGAGAGAGAGAGAGAGAGAGAGAGAGAGACAGAGAGAGAGAGAGACAGAGAGAGAGAGAGAGAGACAGAGAGAGAGAGAGAGAGAGAGAGAGAGAGAGACAGAGAGAGAGACAGAGGGAGACAGAGAGAGAGAGAGACAGAGAGAGACAGAGGGAGACAGAGAGAGAGAGAGAGACAGAGAGAGAGAGAGAGAGAGAGAGAGAGAGAGAGACAGAGAGAGAGAGACAGAGGGAGACAGAGAGAGAGAGAGACAGAGAGAGAGAGAGAGAGAGAGAGAGAGACAGAGAGAGAGAGACAGAGGGAGACAGAGAGAGAGAGAGAGAGAGAGACAGAGAGAGAGAGACAGAGGGAGACAGAGAGAGAGAGAGACAGAGAGAGAGAGAGAGAGAGAGAGAGTCGGTCTTTTAAAGATCAGAGCATGAACTTCGTCTCCTCTGCAGACCAGCGGTATAAACTCTCACTGTGACGCGACGCACATGCAGACTTAAACTTTCCGATAGGGAATGTAATCGGATACAGGCGTTTACACGGATATTATTCCTCTATTTAACGGACAGAAACTGTATTCCGAATGGCCTCAATCGGACTATTCTGACTGACGTATTCTATTCAGATTGAGCTATTAGTCGGATTATTAACGGATTATTAAGACGTATGTAAATGTGGCTACTAAGCGCCAACATGGAGCTCCTGGCACCGTTTGAATTTGAAACATTACCAATGTTTATGTTCTACATCAAACTACACATTGAATTGAAAACAGTGTCTTCTATGATATGGACCCTTTAATGTATGTAATGTTTATGCTGGCAGCTGTAAGGGCTACCAGTGTACAAGCACCGGTGTCAAGGACCCGTAACACGACCAGCAGCAACAACAACTGCTCTGGGCCAGCCGCACGGCCTGTGTGGAGTTACCTGCGTTAGGCAGGGTGCGGTTCCAGGCGCGCAGGTACTGCGGGCGGAGGGGGCAGGGCAGGATGAAGGAG
>NC_051213.1:2918507-2963507 GCF_015220715.1 Pygocentrus nattereri
AGGGGTCTAGCACTTCCATTCAGGGTCGTCAGGCGCGCGACCGTCACAGCCGCTCCGTTTAAGGTGGAACGGAAAGTCGGAGTGAGGCGCTTCAGCCCTGCGGAGTCCTCGGCCGCCTCGCTGCGGCTCTGCGGGACTAGGAGCGATTAGCGGCGGCGGGTCTTACCGAGCGGCGTCCTTCACTGGGTTTAGCGGAGATCCGGATCGCCCTGCGTCAGCCGAGACCACCACAACACAGCTGAGACCACCACAACACAGCCGAGACCGTTAGCTTAGCCGCTCCGCTAATGAGGACGGAGCGCCCGCTGGGACAAACCGCGCGTTTCGGCTTTTTGACGGAAGACGTCGACCGGGCCAGTTTTTCGGGGGAGTGTGCACGACTTAATTATCTTGTTCTCACATATTACTACATTGTGTAGACCGGAGATAATAAACTTTTTTTTTATGTTTGTGTGTTATTTTTTGTTAAAGATAGATAGACAGACAGAGAGATAGACAGACAGGTACATAGATAGATATACAGACAGACAGACAGTTATACAGACCGATAGATAGACAGACAGACAGACAGACAGGTACATAGATATACAGACAGACAGTTATACAGACCGATAGATAGACAGACAGACAGGTACATGGATAGATATACAGACAGACAGTTAGACAGGCAGATAGATAGACAGACAGACAGACAGGTACATGGATAGTTAGACAGACAGACAGACAGACAGACAGACAGATAGATAGATAGATAGATAGATAGATAGATAGATAGATAGATAGATAAATAGATAGAAAGGCAGGTAGACAGATAGATAGACAGATAGATAGACCGACAGGCAGACAGTTATACAGATAGACAGGCAGATAACCGACAGACAGACAGATAGATATACAGACAGACAGACAGATATACAGACCGATAGATAGACAGACAGACAGGTACATGGATAGATATACAGACAGACAGGTACATGGATAGATAGACAGACAGACAGACAGACAGACAGGTACATAGATATACAGACAGACAGACAGTTATACAGACCGATAGATAGACAGACAGACAGGTACATGGATAGATATACAGACAGACAGTTAGACAGGCAGATAGATAGACAGACAGAAAGAAAGACAGATAGATATACAGACAGATAGACCGACAGGCAGATAGACCGACAGACAGACAGACAGATATACAGACAGACAGACAGATATACAGGCCGATAGATAGACAGACAGACAGGTACATGGATAGTTAGACAGACAGACAGACAGACAGACAGACAGATAGATAGATAGATAGATAGACAGGTAGACAGATAGATAGATAGATAGACCGACAGGCAGATAGACCGACAGACAGACAGTTATACAGATAGACAGACAGATAGATATACAGACAGATAGACCGACAGGCAGATAGACCGACAGACAGACAGACAGACAGATATACAGACCGATAGATAGACAGACAGACAGGTACATGGATAGTTAGACAGACAGACAGACAGACAGACAGACAGATAGATAGATAGATAGATAGATAGATAGATATACAGACAGAAAGAAAGACAGGTAGACAGATATATAGACAGACAGATAGATAGACCGACAGACAGACAGTTATACAGATAGACAGGCAGATAGACCGACAGACAGACAGATAGATATACAGACCGATAGACAGACAGACAGGTACATGGATAGATATACAGACAGACAGACAGACAGGTACATGGATAGATATACAGACAGACAGACAGACAGGTACATGGATAGATATACAGACAGACAGACAGGTACATGGATAGATATACAGACAGACAGACACATGGATAGATATACAGACAGACAGACACATGGATAGATATACAGACAGACAGACACATGGATAGATATACAGACAGACAGACACATGGATAGATATACAGACAGACAGACAGACAGACAGACAGACAGATAGATATACAGACAGAAAGAAAGACAGGTAGACAGATAGATAGACAGACAGACAGTTATACAGATAGACAGACAGACCAACAGATAGATATACAGAAAGATAGACACAGACAGACAGACAGACAGACAGACAGACAGACAGATAAAGCTTCTTAGACTCTTATCTTCCCTTTTTGGTCAAAAACGTGCTGAAGCTCCAGGGTGAGAGGAGCGATCAGCAGCAGACACAGCAGAATCAAACCACCCTGCAGTAATGAGAGTTAGGAACTAACGCTAAAGACTGAAGCACACGACCCTCGTCGCTACTACCTGAGCGAAAAGCACCAAATCCATGAGACGAGTGGTGTAACGCCGCCTCCGTCCGCGTGTGCAGCCGCTGCCCAGCTCCGGCGCTGCCTTCGCGCTGCGCTGTAAACACAGGTTTAAACGGATTAAAACTGGGTGCCCTGTAGCTTTAAGGTGACGTGGCGCTCTCCCATTGGCCGCCTGCTCTCCGCCTCGCTGGAGGAAGAGACGCGGCGCTCGGATAACAAACCGTCCGTCGGTTAGCGGAGGGTTCGTCTGAAACGCGGACTTTTCCTCGAGTGTATGTTGAATAAAACCCCCGGTCCGCCTTAGGAGAGTAGCTCACCGGCGGAGATGTCGGCCCAGGCTCAAATGAGAGCCCTGCTGGATCAGCTAATGGGGACTGCGCGGGACGGTGAGTAGCTGAAGCTAAGCTAAGCTAACGCTAAGGCTAGCGCTGCGGCTCAGCCCGCCGTAACAGTGAGCTTTAATCACGGGCGATAAGAGCGATAAAAGCCGCCGTAGACAGTCTGCTTGGGGGTTGTGATGTATCTGAGTGATCGTGCGGCTGATCTGTGTTAACTGTGTGTGGAGATGGACTGAGCTCAGTGAGCGGTTTCCTCTAGAAATGCCCTGTTTAATGTCCGCTCCGCTGTAGGCCGGACTAATGGACATAATAGAGCCGCTTCATCGCAGCCAAGTTAAGGCTGGTCGATACGATGCGGCCCGGAGATATCGCGATACCTGCGCACAATATCATTTCACGATACTTCGAGACGAGATTTTTACGGTACACGATATGCATCGCAATATTCAGCGTTTCGGAGATTTAGGAAGTTGGAACTGACAACATAGAATCTGTATTGCCACGTTAGAACAGGCACAGTAATACTAATAATAACTAATAATAATATTAGACCTGCAACTGCAGTGATTTTAGTCCACTAAACCCACTCGAACAGGCCTAATTGTGCTCACTGTAATGTAGTTGGTCAGTGTTCTTTAAATATTCATGATATGTTCAGGAAAGTGGCGTCACTTAATGGTTAAATGTTGTCATTTTGTCCACCTCAAGATGATTATATATATATATATATATATATATATATATATATATATATATATATATATATATATATATATATATAATGTATACATATGTGTGTGTATATATATATATATATATATATATATATATACGTGTGTGTATGTGTAAATATATATAAATAAAATAAAAACATTTTTATTTCTGTGTGTGTGTGTGTGTGTGTGTATACACACTACAATATGAATAATAGTGGAATGAGCATAACAATATTAACAGACCTGCGACGACAGTGATGTTTATATACGCGTCTATGTCCAATATTTATATTGTTTAATTGAATAATAACTGCATGTAGTACAAACACGCGAGATTTTAAGAAAATGTGCATTAAACGTTTACGATTGAGCTTTTTAAATCGCTGTGCGCGGTGTTTTGTTTATACGTACGACGTCTGTGTGTGATGAATATTGCGTGTGTGTTTGTGTGTATATACTGTGCAGTGACTGTTCAGTTAAACGTTCGGAATATTTAACGAACGTGTGCGTAAGTGTAGAGTAAACGCTAACGAGTGTCGTTATTGAATAATTGAACCTCATGAATATGCAGAAACGGCGGCGGGCATTAAACGCAGGGCGCAATTCCTGAGAGGAAACCGCGCTTTACAAGCTGACCTACACACTTCTGTCCACGCTCAGTCCAGAACGAGTGGACTAGTTAAAGTGCTGTGAGGTGACCGGAGGCACGTCTTTCGCTCAGACCTCCGTGTGTGTGCTTTGTTTCTTTGGCTGGGGGAGACTGTCTCTCCCCGGCCGTGTGAATGCCGTGGTGTCTGTCTGTGTGAGTGCTGAGATGAATTCATTTGCTTCCCGTACATGTGTTTCATACAGACTGAACAATTGTGGCCCCTTTATTCTATTCATTAAGGTTCAGTGTATCTTTGCCAGCCTACATCAATCTGCAAGGGAGTTGCAGAAAAGCCTCATGTTCATCGAGCCGTGAGTCACCAATGATTTTTAAAGCTGTTATGAATATCCAAACCATTATATTTGCTTTCCAGCCAGAAGTAGCCTAACTTATTATGTAAGCCTACATCAGGAAAGACTTGGTAGAAGCAGAGTGGCGGTAAAGTAAGAGGAAAGCAGCGAGAGAAGGACGGCGTACAGCGACGCGCTGGGCCGGCACCGGTAGCGCGGTGCGGTATCTGCACCGCTGGACCAGTTAGAAGCTAAATTTTAAGAACAGAGGAAAAATCCTCCGCCAGCGGTCTTCTCTTTGACTCTTGTGTATCATTCCCAACTTCCTCATTGCAGGTTTGGTCAAGGAAAGCTTTACCCTTTAATCTTTAATAAGGCCACCGAAGGGCTGGAGCTGCAGGCGGGGTACAGTATGGGAGAGAGAGCTCGCAGTGTGTATAAACTAACACTTTACTTTGAGTTTGTTTGTTTTTTTATTTTATATTCTGCCTTTTTTACTTTTTCTTTATGGTTTTTTTTTTTTTTTTTTTTTTTTTTTTTTTACCCCCCCCCCCCCCCCCGCCTCCCCCTCCCCCCTCACCTTTTTGTCCTGAAGGACTGGAATGTGTACAGCAGGCTGCCCCAGGGGTTTCCTTCAGTCTATCACACCAGGGTTAACTCCACTGAGAGTCCTTAAACTGCTATTATTAAAATACTGCCCCCGTATACAGAGAGCATTGACCACTTCACACCGCTCAGACGGGCGTTAGACCCCCCCCCCCCCCCCCCCCCCTCAACCCCTCCCCACACCTGTCCTTGCCAATTTGAAGTCAGAGGGCATCATTCACTGTCAGTCTTCCTGCAAAACCCCCCCAAACCAGCACAGCTCAGCACAGTTTGTGAAGCCGTCATGGCTAGGGATGTAACGATTCCCCACGTTGCTCGATCCAGTTCCAGACTTGAGCCGTAGAACCCGAGAGGGAGCGCTTTATCACAAAATACCACCCCGGCTGTGATCTGGTGTCCGTAGATCATCCCAGCCGTGATGTTATTGGTGATAACTCCCTCCTCGAGTGCTCTACTGCTTTAATACAGCAGTTAAATAAATACAGTAAGAAATGAATAAACTGGCCGTGAACGCGGCTTTAATATGTTTTAATGTTCAGCTCCTTCCTCCTAATTAGAGCTCCTTAACAAGCAGCTTGTTGCTACATCAGAGTAACGAGCTCCGCCCACTCGCTGCTCAGCCGGCAGTTCGTTCTCCAGCTCCTTACGCTAAATTCCCAAACTGTCGTCTCCACTGAGCAGCTTTTCAGTCGGCAGCTGTGACAGAAGATCAGCTGAACAACCTGGAATCAGCCAGAAATGAACCCAACACCATTCGCCAAACTAAACGGGCTGTAAGAAGCTTTACAGACCGGCTGGAACAAAACAACATTAATACTGATCTGGACAAACTGACCAAACTGAGCTGAACCTGATATTGGCTCAGTTTTACGGCTCAGTCTGATTTGGTCCGACTCTGAAGATCAGACACGTCTGGCGAATGGTGTTGGGTTCATTTCTGGCTGATTCCAGGTTGTTCAGCTGTTCTTCTGTCACAGCTGCCGACTGAAAAGCGGCTCAGTGGCGACGACAGTTTGGGAATTTAGCGTCGTCTCGTCTTCAGAGTCGGACCAAATCGGCTGTCGGTCAGATGTGGTCTTAACAACGTCTGTTTTCTGTTTGTGGCAAAGTAAGAAGTAAAAACGTTCACACGGCTCGAGCGTCTCCTACAGCTGTCAGAGTCGTTGCTTAGCAACAGCGTCTCAGCGGAGTGATGGTGTTTGTGATAAACCTGTGATGTTCTGGTGAAATAGCTTCTCATCCGATCAGCTCGCGTGGCCTGAACTAACTGTTGTATATCGTGGTTTTACGATTCGATGCAGCACAAATAAGGAGGATAATTGACGACGGTCGCCCAGCTTCCGCGAACAAAACGGCAGATTTGTGGAGAAAACGAACAGCCGCAGACGTCGAGGCAGGCTTCGTTGGCCGTGCAGCTGGACGAAGTTCCACAGTATAAACGAACTATTGAATCGAAACCTCTGCTTTATACCGTCTCACCCTGAAGCACCCGGTTCCCAACGGTCTGGTCTGCGGTATCGTTACATCCCTGGTCTTCACTTGTACGTTGTACAATAGCAAAGCATTACTTTGGCCAAAGGAATAGCCTTAAGTCGGGCTGGACGCTGCCTGTCAAAAGCAGGGCTTGACCGATATGAGTATTTTGTGATATCAGTGCAGATTTTAAGCAGCTAAAATCAATTCGGATAACCGATAATATGGGCCGATGTTATTTACCGTGGTCAGAGATGCAGCAGTAGTTTTAAATAACGTGATGGCCAGTTTTTCAACTCAAAGAGTGCAAAGCACAAAAGTGTCTTGGCGCAGGAGGCGGAGCTTTTTAGTATGTTTATTGCTTTCTGTTGGTTAGCAAAGGTGGCTGACAGAGTAAATATCAAAACCGTAATATACTAGAATTTTTGGAGCTTTGTTGATAAAGATAAACCAGCATGGCTTAAATTTCAGTGGCTGTTATCGTCCTGCCGATATATCGATTCAGCCCCTGCCTAGTTGTTGTTGTTTGGTTATTAAGTTATTTATTTATTTATTTTAAAGGATAAACCCGTGTTCGTTTTTGCCGAAGCATGTTTATTTTTGAAGAAAAGCTTTCATTATATAGTTGTGATGGTAATTAAACCATTGAAAGTGAACCTATATGATCATACTAAGTTTTTATGAGTCAGGTCTGTGGCAGACTTGATTCGTGTCAAATTAATTGAGACATTCAAAGATTTATTAAGATCGTTTTTGTAAAAGCTCCCCGGTTTCTGGCAGGCAGCGTGTACGAGCGCATCGCTGCTGTCTGAAGAAAACCTCGTGTCTCTAAATTGGTCACTTTACAGGGAAAGGGAAAACAGGCACTACTTTTAATGCAAGTCAATGGAACCAGAATTTTCTACAGTTATTCTTTGGCCACTTCTGTTGGTCCGTTCGCCATGAAAGTTACGTGTAATGTAAAGGACAACAGGCGCTTTCAAATAACACCAAATACTGAAAATTGTCGAAAATGGAGACGCGAGGTTTTCCCCCGACAGCAACGATATGAACCGAAAGAAACAAGGCGGCGTCATATGTAACCGTATCTACGTGCCTGTTTAGTGCCTTTCTAAGAGCCCCAGTCTGAAAGTCGCCGGTTTGACCCGATGAGGTTCTGTCATCATTAGCTGTCAGCACAGTCAGCGTCCACACTCTCCATCCCCGTCCTTTGACTACAAATCCCAGCGTCCCCTGCAGGCAGAGGCAGCAGTGTGACCCCCACCCCCCTTCAGAGTTAGGAGTGCATAGTGCTGACATGTGAGAGGTGTGTGTGTGTGAGAGTGTGTGAGCGAGCGAGCGCGTGTCCTCACTCATCGTGTGTGTTTTCCCTCTTGCAGGTGACGAATCTCGGCAGAGGGTGAAGTTCACAGATGAACGAGTGTGCAAATCTCACCTGCTCAACTGCTGCCCTCATGACATTCTTTCAGGCACGGTGAGGATCACGATCACAACACGGACAGGCAACATCCCCGCCACCCGGTCAACATCCCCGCCACCCGGTCAACATCCCCGCCACCCGGTCAACATCCACGCTCCGAGTTGCACCCTGCCGGGTGGCTAGGGATGCAACGATTCCCCACGCTGCTCGATCCAGTTCCACACTTGAGCAGTAGAACCTGAGAGGGAGTGTTTTCATGAAATACCATCCCGGCTGTGGTCTGGTGTCCGTAGATCATCTCAGCCGTGATGTTACTGGTGATAACTCCCTCCTCGAGTGCTCTACTGCTTTAATACAGCAGTTAAATAAATACAGTAAGAAATGAATAAACTGGCCGTGAACGCGGCGTTTAATATGGTTTAATGTTCAGGTCCTTCCTCCTAATTAGAGCTCCTTAACGAGAGCGGCCGAGAGATGCCGGTCACTCCAACTCCAGCCGCTCTCGTCGTCTTTATCCTCTAAACGGGTGGGATGAGTTACTGAAACAGCCTGTACTGCGGTGGCTTCACCTGTAGCCGGATAACTGATAAGCGCCACCCGGCAGGGTACGACCCGGAGCACCGCAGAACAAATATATTCTTATCTTTCTGTCACTTCAACACCCGTCATTCCAACTTGTGCTCTCAGATACGAGTCTCTACCCTCTAAATGAGGGTTTCCGAGGCCGTCCTGAGATGGCCGGCTATATCGCTCACGTTGTCTTGGCCTAACGGCTACAGCTCGGCCTCTTGTTCTCCGGGGAGTGTTCCGGTTTGTCCATCTGAATTTTCATGACCAAATCACAAGGCGACTTGTTCAGTAACCTCACGAAATAAATGTAAATTTGTTTTATTTTTCTGTAAAAGCTCCGCTGAAATTAACAGAACGTGTTTTCTGATCTCCCCTTGGTCTTACAGTTTAGTGCTGAAAGCCAAAAATCTTTCTGTGACGTTTCATAAGAATCATTTTTTACAGACTTCATCGCTGAAGAGACGCCGCCTGTTTACCGTTTATAGCGCAGATTTGTGGAAAAACGGGTCGACTTTCAGTAGAAAAACACCAACCCGTCGACTTTGCTTCAGTTCCAGCTTCAGACACCAGAGAAGGTTATTTTCAGCTTCCTGTCGCTGGAACATCAGCCGCTCGACTCCACGTCCTCAGATCTGAGTCATCGTCATCTGAATTTGAGTCCGTGAGGTTTTTGTTAGTCAGAGTCGACCCTGATCTGTGGTGAGCGGCGCTGTGGTGAGCCGCTCTCCTCCGGCTGGTGAAGCAGCGACGTTTAACATTTAGGAATGGGTTTAAATTTGAGGCTGTGATGTTTATTAAATGGTGGATTTAAAATCAAGCGTTCATTTATTTGAGCAAACGCTCGATTCGAAAGCTCGGCTTTGAAGTGACGCAGCAGGATGTTGCTGTGGTGCAGTACCGACTTAAACCTGGAGCCAATTGGTGAACAGCTACGTCCTTACATCGTCCCACTGACCGGTTCAGTGGCCCTGAGCACGGTTAGATAACCGATCGTTCTTTAAGCGGGTTCTTCATACGATTCGTGTTCGTTTTTGCGTCGCAACACATGAAATTTTTCGATACCGAACCAGAAAAGACTGCTAATGTGACTTTTGGCTTCCATTTCAAGCTCGCTCTCTCCGCTCGCCGTCCGAGGTAGACGAGCTGAAAGTGGCGTCATACTCGAGTTTTCAGGCGCCAGAGTGCAGCATCTGCACCGTTTTAAGGTGGAGTGGAAAGTTCTGGTGGGATCTTGTCCAAGGCAGGATTTTGGGCTGTGCGGGGGAAGTTTTTTTTTTTTTTTTTTTTTTATATTATGTTCATGGTTAAATTTTATTATTTTAAAAAATATATAAACCTGTAGAAATGGTGACTCGTTCTATGACAATGTACCCGATACACAGTGATATACTTTATACATGTAAAGTTTCATAACCCTCATTTTGCACAAGGGTCATATTTTCTTTTCCTCCTTTATTTATTTATTATTTATTAATTTGAGGGGTTGGCGGGGTGATGTGACTTCTGTTCTAGTGCAGTTTAATTTCTATGATTCATTGTGTTGATTCTGACCGATTGTAATGCAGGATGTTTCGGGGCAGCGGTGGAGAAACGATTGAACCTGAAGAAATTTAGTCAGTGAATCAGATAGAAGATCTTCTGTTGATCAGTTACAGAAGTAATGATGACCGTTTAGTTACGGCCCAGCAGCCTGTTGATGCCTGCTGAATTACAGTGAATCAGAACTGTTGGCTCACGAGTCAGAATGAGTCAGAATGACTTTTAGACGTTTTGGCGCCTGCTCTGTTTTCTTTAACCTCTCTCGTTCTCTCTTTTTGCCCGTTCAGCGTATGGACCTGGGCGAATGCTCTAAGATCCATGACCTGGCTCTGCGGGCGGATTATGAGATCGCCTCTAAAGAGAGAGACCTGTTCTTCGAGCTGGACGTGAGTAAACGAGCCCAGTCTATCAGCTCCTGGCAGAAAGGGCTGTGCATCATACCATGAAAGGGTTCTTCGGCTTGTGGCAGTAGGGAACCAAAATCCAAAAATGATTCTAAATAGAACCATCGGCGGCACGTTCATCAATCCGAAGGAACGTTGCGCGATGCGGAGAACCCGTTGCATGATTAAAGGGTTCTTTGCATCGTGAGATGTTCCTTCAGGTTTTTGTTCATGGTTTTACGTAGAACCATTTTCTTTACTAAAGAAGAACCTTCTTTAAAAGTGTAGTGTTGGCTCTGCAAACCCTTCCCTTCATGCAGTCTACCTAGAAATGACCCCAGGGCGAGATTAAGGTCCAAACACTACAACCCCAGTTCCAAAACCGTCAGCACGCTGTGTAGAGTGTAAATAAATGTAAACAAATACCGAATGCAATGATTTAGAAACCTCAAAGACCAATATTCTACTCACAGCACAACATAGAGCACACGTCAGATGCTGCAAATGGGACATTTTACCATCTCATGAAAATATTAACTAATTTATTACTTGATGGCAGCAACGCATCTTAAAGTTGAGTGCCAACAATATGTGAACTGTACTGTATTAACTGTATAAATCATGTGAGCTCTTATAGTTATATAGTGTATATTGACTGCAGTGGTTATACTGACTATTAGTACTGCACACACCTTTGGGATGAATTAGAGCGGAGACTGTGAGCCAGGCCTTCTCGTCCAACATCAGTGCTTCTGGAAGAACGGCCAGAAATTCCCATAAACACTCCTAACCCTTGTGGAAAGCCTTCCCAGAAGAGCTGAAGCTGTTATAGCTGCAAAGGGTGGGCCGACATCATATTAAACCCTATGGATTAAGAATGGGACGTCACTCAAGTTCATATGTGTGTGAAGCCAGACGTGTGTGTGTGTGTAGTATTGATAATTGTGTCGTACTGCCTGATTAATAATGTTGGCTCTGTTGTTGTTCAGGCGGTGGATCATCTGGAGTCGTTCATCGTCGATTGTGACCGCAGAACTGAACTGGCTAAGAAACGACTTGCTGAGACGCAGGAGGAAATTAGTGCTGAGGTGGCGGCAAAGGTGTGTGTGTATGACTAGAGCAAGGAACGGAGAGCAAGGAGAGAAAAATAGTTACTTCTACAAATGGCAGAGACGTTTTATAACTTCAGTGTGGTTCCTCTATGAGGCAGAACGTCGCGTGACTGAAACGGGTAAATAATTGATTCAGCTAAGATTATATAAGCTTATTTTTTCGCATGCGTGTGGACCAGGCGGAGAAAGTGCACGAGCTGAACGAAGAGATCGGTAAGCTGCTGGCGAAGGCGGAGCAGCTGGGCGCCGAGGGCAACGTGGATGAAGCCCAGAAGATTCTACAGGAAGTGGAGAAGGTTCGCAGTAAGAAGAAGGACGCTGAGGTAAATGTCCTTGAAATTTGGGAAATCTCAAATTAGAGATTTGGAGCTTCATTAGCTTCACCAAGAAAGGGTGTGTGATTCTTACTGGATTAAAATCACTCCACAATTATTACAGTCAGGCTGTAAAACTACACACTGCAGATTCATACTGGATTAAAATCACTCCACAATTATTACAGTCAGACTGTAAAACTACACACTGCAGATTCTTACTGGATTAAAATCACTCCACAATTATTACAGTCAGACTGTAAAACTACACACTGCAGATTCTTACTGGATTAAAATCACTCCACAATTATTACAGTCAGACTGTAAAACTACACACTGCAGATTCATACTGGATTAAAATCACTCCACAATTATTACAGTCAGACTGTAAAACTACACACTGCAGATTCATACTGGATTAAAATCACTCTACAATTATTACAGTCAGACTGTAAAACTACACACTGCAGATTCTTACTGGATTAAAATCACTCCACAATTATTACAGTCAGACTGTAAAACTACACACTGCAGATTCTTACTGGATTAAAATCACTCCACAATTATTACAGTCAGACTGTAAAACTACACACTGCAGATTCATACTGGATTAAAATCACTCCACAATTATTACAGTCAGACTGTAAAACTACACACACTGCAGATTCATACTGGATTAAAATCACTCCACAATTATTACAGTCAGACTGTAAAACTACACACACTGCAGATTCATACTGGATTAAAATCACTCCACAATTATTACAGTCAGACTGTAAAACTACACACACTGCAGATTCATACTGGATTAAAATCACTCCACAATTATTACAGTCAGACTGTAAAACTACACACACTGCAGATTCATACTGGATTAAAATCACTCCACAATTATTACAGTCAGACTGTAAAACTACACACACTGCAGATTCATACTGGATTAAAATCACTCCACAATTATTACAGTCAGACTGTAAAACTACACACACTGCAGATTCATACTGGATTAAAATCACTCCACAATTATTACAGTCAGACTGTAAAACTACACACACTGCAGATTCATACTGGATTAAAATCACTCCACAATTATTACAGTCAGACTGTAAAACTACACGCTGCAGATTCATACTGGATTAAAATCACTCCACAATTATTACAGTCAGGCTGTAAAACTACACACTGCAGATTCATACTGGATTAAAATCACTCCACAATTATTACAGTCAGACTGTAAAACTACACGCTGCAGATTCATACTGGATTAAAATCACTCCACAATTATTACAGTCAGACTGTAAAACTACACACTGCAGATTCATACTGGATTAAAATCACTCCACAATTATTACAGTCAGACTGTAAAACTACACACAGCAGATTCATACTGGATTAAAATCACTCAATTATTACAGTCAGACTGTAAAACTACACACACTGCAGATTCATACTGGATTAAAATCACTCAACAATTATTACAGTCAGACTGTAAAACTACACACACTGCAGATTCATACTGGATTAAAATCACTCACAATTATTACAGTCAGACCGTAAAACTACACACTGCAGATTCATACTAGATTAAAATCACTCTACAATTATTACAGTCAGACTGTAAAACTACACACTGCAGATTCATACTGGATTAAAATCACTCTACAATTATTACAGTCAGACTGTAAAACTACACACTGCAGATTCATACTGGATTAAAATCACTCCACAATTATTACAGTCAGACTGTAAAACTACACACACTGCAGATTCATACTGGATTAAAATCACTCCACAATTATTACAGTCAGACTGTAAAACTACACACACTGCAGATTCTTACTGGATTAAAATCACTCCACAATTATTACAGTCAGACTGTAAAACTACACACAGCAGATTCATACTGGATTAAAATCACTCAACAATTATTACAGTCAGACTGTAAAACTACACACACTGCAGATTCATACTGGATTAAAATCACTCAACAATTATTACAGTCAGACCGTAAAACTACACACACTGCAGATTCATACTGGATTAAAATCACTCACAATTATTACAGTCAGACCATAAAACTACACACTGCAGATTCATACTAGATTAAAATCACTCAACAATTATTACAGTCAGACTGTAAAACTACACACACTGCAGATTCATACTGGATTAAAATCACTCCACAATTATTACAGTCAGACTGTAAAACTACACACAGCAGATTCATACTGGATTAAAATCACTCCACAATTATTACAGTCAGACTGTAAAACTACACACAGCAGATTCATACTGGATTAAAATCACTCAACAATTATTACAGTCAGACTGTAAAACTACACACACTGCAGATTCATACTGGATTAAAATCACTCACAATTATTACAGTCAGACCATAAAACTACACACTGCAGATTCATACTGGATTAAAATCACTCAACAATTATTACAGTCAGACTGTAAAACTACACACACTGCAGATTCTTACTGGATTAAAATCACTCCACAATTATTACAGTCAGACTGTAAAACTACACACTGCAGATTCTTACTGGATTAAAATCACTCCACAATTATTACAGTCAGACTGTAAAACTACACACTGCAGATTCTTACTGGATTAAAATCACTCCACAATTATTACAGTCAGACTGTAAAACTACACACTGCAGATTCATACTGGATTAAAATCACTCCACAATTATTACAGTCAGACTGTAAAACTACACACTGCAGATTCATACTGGATTAAAATCACTCTACAATTATTACAGTCAGACTGTAAAACTACACACTGCAGATTCTTACTGGATTAAAATCACTCCACAATTATTACAGTCAGACTGTAAAACTACACACTGCAGATTCTTACTGGATTAAAATCACTCCACAATTATTACAGTCAGACTGTAAAACTACACACTGCAGATTCATACTGGATTAAAATCACTCCACAATTATTACAGTCAGACTGTAAAACTACACACACTGCAGATTCATACTGGATTAAAATCACTCCACAATTATTACAGTCAGACTGTAAAACTACACACACTGCAGATTCATACTGGATTAAAATCACTCCACAATTATTACAGTCAGACTGTAAAACTACACACACTGCAGATTCATACTGGATTAAAATCACTCCACAATTATTACAGTCAGACTGTAAAACTACACACACTGCAGATTCATACTGGATTAAAATCACTCCACAATTATTACAGTCAGACTGTAAAACTACACACACTGCAGATTCATACTGGATTAAAATCACTCCACAATTATTACAGTCAGACTGTAAAACTACACACACTGCAGATTCATACTGGATTAAAATCACTCCACAATTATTACAGTCAGACTGTAAAACTACACACACTGCAGATTCATACTGGATTAAAATCACTCCACAATTATTACAGTCAGACTGTAAAACTACACACACTGCAGATTCATACTGGATTAAAATCACTCCACAATTATTACAGTCAGACTGTAAAACTACACACACTGCAGATTCATACTGGATTAAAATCACTCCACAATTATTACAGTCAGACTGTAAAACTACACGCTGCAGATTCATACTGGATTAAAATCACTCCACAATTATTACAGTCAGGCTGTAAAACTACACACTGCAGATTCATACTGGATTAAAATCACTCCACAATTATTACAGTCAGACTGTAAAACTACACGCTGCAGATTCATACTGGATTAAAATCACTCCACAATTATTACAGTCAGACTGTAAAACTACACACTGCAGATTCATACTGGATTAAAATCACTCCACAATTATTACAGTCAGGCTGTAAAACTACACACTGCAGATTCATACTGGATTAAAATCACTCCACAATTATTACAGTCAGACTGTAAAACTACACGCTGCAGATTCATACTGGATTAAAATCACTCCACAATTATTACAGTCAGACTGTAAAACTACACACTGCAGATTCATACTGGATTAAAATCACTCAACAATTATTACAGTCAGACTGTAAAACTACACACACTGCAGATTCATACTGGATTAAAATCACTCACAATTATTACAGTCAGACCGTAAAACTACACACTGCAGATTCATACTAGATTAAAATCACTCTACAATTATTACAGTCAGACTGTAAAACTACACACTGCAGATTCATACTGGATTAAAATCACTCTACAATTATTACAGTCAGACTGTAAAACTACACACTGCAGATTCATACTGGATTAAAATCACTCCACAATTATTACAGTCAGACTGTAAAACTACACACACTGCAGATTCATACTGGATTAAAATCACTCCACAATTATTACAGTCAGACTGTAAAACTACACACACTGCAGATTCTTACTGGATTAAAATCACTCCACAATTATTACAGTCAGACTGTAAAACTACACACAGCAGATTCATACTGGATTAAAATCACTCAACAATTATTACAGTCAGACTGTAAAACTACACACACTGCAGATTCATACTGGATTAAAATCACTCAACAATTATTACAGTCAGACCGTAAAACTACACACACTGCAGATTCATACTGGATTAAAATCACTCACAATTATTACAGTCAGACCATAAAACTACACACTGCAGATTCATACTAGATTAAAATCACTCAACAATTATTACAGTCAGACTGTAAAACTACACACACTGCAGATTCATACTGGATTAAAATCACTCCACAATTATTACAGTCAGACTGTAAAACTACACACAGCAGATTCATACTGGATTAAAATCACTCCACAATTATTACAGTCAGACTGTAAAACTACACACAGCAGATTCATACTGGATTAAAATCACTCAACAATTATTACAGTCAGACTGTAAAACTACACACACTGCAGATTCATACTGGATTAAAATCACTCACAATTATTACAGTCAGACCATAAAACTACACACTGCAGATTCATACTGGATTAAAATCACTCAACAATTATTACAGTCAGACTGTAAAACTACACACACTGCAGATTCATACTGGATTAAAATCACTCTACAATTATTACAGTCAGACTGTAAAACTACACGCTGCAGATTCATACTGGATTAAAATCCCTCCACAATTATTACAGTCGGACTGTAAAACTACACGCTGCAGATTCATACTGGATTAAAATCCCTCCACAATTATTACAGTCGGACTGTAAAACTACACACTGCAGACTCATACTGGATTAAAATCACTCCACAATTATTACAGTCAGACTGTAAAACTACACGCTGCAGATTCATACTGGATTAAAATCACTCCACAATTATTACAGTCAGACTGTAAAACTACACGCTGCAGATTCATACTGGATTAAAATCACTCCACAATTATTACAGTCAGACTGTAAAACTACACGCTGCAGATTCATACTGGATTAAAATCACTCCACAATTATTACAGTCAGACTGTAAAACTACACGCTGCAGATTCATACTGGATTAAAATCACTCCACAATTATTACAGTCAGACTGTAAAACTACACACTGCAGATTCATACTGGATTAAAATCACTCCACAATTATTACAGTCAGACTGTAAAACTACACACTGCAGATTCATACTGGATTAAAATCACTCCACAATTATTACAGTCAGACTGTAAAACTACACACTGCAGATTCATACTGGATTAAAATCACTCCACAATTATTACAGTCAGACTGTAAAACTACACACAGCAGATTCATACTGGATTAAAATCACTCCACAATTATTACAGTCAGACTGTAAAACTACACACAGCAGATTCATACTGGATTAAAATCACTCCACAATTATTACAGTCAGACTGTAAAACTACACACAGCAGATTCATACTGGATTAAAATCACTCCACAATTATTACAGTCAGACTGTAAAACTACACACACTGCAGATTCATACTGGATTAAAATCACTCACAATTATTACAGTCAGACCGTAAAACTACACACTGCAGATTCATACTAGATTAAAATCACTCTACAATTATTACAGTCAGACTGTAAAACTACACACTGCAGATTCTTACTGGATTAAAATCACTCCACAATTATTACAGTCAGACCACAGAACCTCCCCAGGTAGAACTGATCTAGCTCCAAAAGAGCTTTATAGTAAAGGCCCTTTGATCCCACTCATATTCCTGCTTTAAGCATTAGTTCGTCGCGCTGAAGTGAGGCGTTTTCTTTAATACCTTTCTTTTATGTTCTCATCATGGAATCATAATGTGTTCCTTTTGTATGTTGTGTAGGAGGAGTACAGGAACTCGATGCCAGCCTCCAGTTTCCAGCAGCAGAAGCTTCGCGTTTGCGAGGTGTGCTCTGCCTACCTGGGTCTCCATGACAACGACCGCCGCCTTGCCGACCACTTTGGTGGGAAACTGCACCTGGGCTTCATCCAGATTCGAGAAAAACTGGAGCAGCTGAAGGTATGCAGCCGTTGCCATGGTTACGGCTCGGACCGGTACGCCAGGCTGGTCTTGCGGACAGAGCATGAGTATGCAGCTACATAAATAAGTCTTTCCTAATAGCCAAGACATTCAGGCCCAGTCCCATTTCTTGTATTTACTCTCCCCCTTGTTTCCTCACTTCTTAAAACTGAGCTACAGGGCAGTGGTTGAGATCTTCCCTCTGAAATGAGACCCTCTAATTAAAGAGCATCACTTCATTAACAGCTACTAGCGCCGCTCTGTAGGCCACCCTGCCCGTCTGCAGGGACAGCAGAGGAGGGGAAAGTTCAGCTCCTCACTGCTGGGCTTTAGTTACATTTAGGGATCAGACGCCTTCAAAGAGGGGGGCAGTTATTTATTATCACCCCCCCTAATTCTTCAGTGATATGAAGCTGAAGTCAGATTCTCCAGATTCTTCTTTGAATTTTTTCCCGTACCACCTTAAATGCTGCAACAGTTCTGATGCCTGAATGTAACTGCTGCACTATTTAAGGTGGAACATGAACAATTAGCTAACGACTTCCTATTAGTGATCATGTTTATGAAGAAAACGACCGTAATACACTGAAACAACATTAACTAAGATAAAACGGTGGTTATTGTCATTTTTATCATATAGAATTCTCGCATTTGTGGGTTTCTTTGGCTGCTTGTTCAGCCATCGTGCCTGGTTTTTCTTTTTCCTCATATTCTGATTGGACTCTGAAAAACCTGTTTGGAGGGTCATGTAACCCCAACACTTTGCCCCACCCCTCTACCTCAACAGGAATCGGGACACCCCACCCCTAGACATGAACGTGTAAAGCGGAGGGATAGCACTAAGTGGTAGGGACTAGGGGTGAAATGGAATGGGGGCCTTACAGTGCAAGTCTGTTTTTCCTTAAATATGAAAGTTTTTCTTTCCTTTTTATCCTGAATTGTGTTCTCTGTAGAGGATGTGCCCCTTTTTAATTAGAAAGTCATCAAAACGTGTTATTTAACCAAGCATCTGCAATCCAGATGTTGCAGAACTCACCGCTGCTGGACGTTTTGAGACTAAAGTTGCCTTTTTTCCCTTTCTTCAGAAAACTGTTCTGGATAAGCAGGAGCGGCGTAACCAGGAGCGCCTGAAACGGAGGGAGGAGCGAGAGCGCGAGGAGAGGATGAAGAAGAGGTGAGGAAGATGTACCTGAATTTAGAAATGAAATTATCATGCATTTCAGATACGTTACAGTATGTGCTATAAACATTAGTGACATTCTGGTTCACAAATGTGAATCTAACGTACAGCCCTGTTGGGACGCTGTGCAGAATGTAAATAAAAACAAAATGCAATGATGTGCAAATCATTTAAACACTATATTTAAATGAAAACGGTACAAAGACAACATCAAATTTTGAAACAAATTTTATTTATTTATTTATTAAATATTTGCCCATTTTGAATTTGATGCCGAGAACATGTTCCAAAAGAGTTGGGACGGAGCAACGAAAGGCTGATGCAAAAAAAAAAAAAAAACACCTGCTGGTTGATTGGCAGCAGGTCAGTAACATGACTGGGTATAAAGAGCAGCTCAGAGAGGCGGAGTCTTTCAGAAGTAAAGAGGAGGAGGGGTCACCACTCTGTGAAAGACTGGACCATCAAATAGAGCAACAACTCAAGAAGAACGTTCCTCAACATAAAACAGCAAAGAGCTTCTGCTTTTCATCGTCTACGGTGCAGAACATCATTAAAGACTAAAGAAATCTCTGTCTGTGAGGGACGAGGCTGAACACCAGTATCTGCTGGCCGTGATCTTTGGGCCCTCAGGCAGCACTGCATTAAAAACAGACATGGTTCTGTAGTGGAAATCACTGCATGGGCTCAGAAACACTTCTGAAAACCACTGACTGTGAACACAGTTCATCACTGCATCCACAAACGCTGTTAAACTCTAAAACACAAAGAAGAACCCAAATATAAACAGGACCCAGAAACGCTGCCACCTTCTCTGGGCCTGAGCTCATTTAAAATGGACTGAGGGGAAGTGGAAAAGTGTCCGGCGGTCCGACGAATCAACATTTGAAATTCTTTAGGAAATCATGGACACTGTGTCCCCCGGGCTGAAGACCACTCAGCTTATCAGTGCTCAGTTCGAAAGCCAGTATTCATGATGGTTTAGGGGGCATTAGTGCACATGGCCTGGGTGACGTGCTCATCTGTTGCATGAAAGTGTCTGACAGACAAGACTTAATGTTAAAGAAATAAAGCTCACTGCACTGCTTTTATGATATTTTGAAGATTCTGCAGCTGAACCTCAAACAGCTCCATTTTATTGCATTAGTTTTTGAGGGTCTCAAAATGAATTCGGGTATAAAAAAAAAGTGTGTGTCTGTGTGTGATGTGGCCATTGGCAAATTTATTATTGTTATAACTCATAACTTCTTTTTTTTTTTTTTTTCTTCCAGAACCAGATCACGCAGTCGGGAACGCAGGAGGTCAGACACTTTTTATTATTTGTTTTGTTTTATTGTTCTACGTTTGTATAGCATACATGCAGTCATCAGTCCATACAGTCATAGTCCATATATGAAAACTAAGCTGCAGATTTTACACACACACACACACACACACACACACACACACACACACACACACACACACACACACATATATCTCCAAAATGGTAACTTAGCAGTAGAAGGAAAAACATGTTACGAGTCACCAGAGTGATGCCTGCTTTTGTTACTGAGACTCTGAGACAGGGTTGTTAATCATTATCCATTTTCTTTCTCCTTCTGTGCGTTTGTAGGTCTCGTTCTCGTGACCGTGACCGTGATCGCGATCGTGAGCGAGAGAGAGAACGTGATCGTGATCGCGAGCGAGAGAGGAGGCGGAGGAGGTCTCGCTCGGCTTCCCGAGAGAAGCGGCGCACCCGTTCACGCTCCCGCTCCCGAGAGAGACGCCGGAGACACCGAACACGCTCCAGATCTCGCTCACGCCACAGCAGGGAACACTCACACAAGTAAACATGCACACATCCACAGGTGTACACGTTCTGACAGACTGTAATACACTACAGGAAGCGTAGGGGGCGATACGGCTTCTACTGTTTCATTTAAAAAGCTCTATAATGTTCATATGATCCACACAGTCGCTCTGACAGACTGTAATACACTACAGGAAGTGTAGGGGGCGATACGGCTTCTACTGCTTCATTTAAAAAGCTCTATAATGTTCATATGATCCACACAGTCGCTCTGACAGACTGTAATACACTACAGGAAGCGTAGGGGGCGATACGGCTTCTACTGTTTCATTTAAAAAGCTCTATAATGTTCATATGATCCACACAGTCGCTCTGACAGACTGTAATACACTACAGGAAGCGTAGGGGGCGATACGGCTTCTACTGTTTCATTTAAAAAGCTCTATAATGTTCATATGATCCACACAGTCGCTCTGACAGACTGTAATACACTACAGGAAGCGTAGGGGGCGATACGGCTTCTACTGCTTCATTTAAAAAGCTCTATAATGTTCATATGATCCACACAGTCGCTCTGACAGACTGTAATACACTACAGGAAGCGTAGGGGGCGATACGGCTTCTACTGTTTCATTTAAAAAGCTCTATAATGTTCATATGATCCACACAGTCGCTCTGACAGACTGTAATACACTACAGGAAGCGTAGGGGGCGACACGGCTTCTACTGTTTCATTTAAAAAGCTCTATAATGTTCATATGATCCACACAGTCGCTCTGACAGACTGTAATACACTACAGGAAGTGTAGGGGGCGATACGGCTTCTACTGTTTCATTTAAAAAGCTCTATAATGTTCATATGATCCACACAGTCACTCTGACAGACTGTAATACACTACAGGAAGCGTAGGGGGCGATACGGCTTCTACTGTTTCATTTAAAAAGCTCTATAATGTTCATATGATCCACACAGTCACTCTGACAGACTGTAATACACTACAGGAAGCGTAGGGGGCGATACGGCTTCTACTGTTTCATTTAAAAAGCTCTATAATGTTCATATGATCCACACAGTCACTCTGACAGACTGTAATACACTACAGGAAGCGTAGGGGGCGATACGGCTTCTACTGTTTCATTTAAAAAGCTCTATAATGTTCATATGATCCACACAGTCGCTCTGACAGACAGTAATACACTACAGGAAGCGTAGGGGGCGATACAGCTTCTACTGTTTCATTTAAAAAGCTCTATAATGTTCATATGATCCACACAGTCGCTCTGACAGACTGTAATACACTACAGGAAGCGTAGGGGGCGATACGGCTTCTACTGTTTCGTTTAAAAAGCTCTATAATGTTCATATGATCCACACAGTCGCTCTGACAGACTGTAATACACTACAGGAAGCGTAGGGGGCGATACGGCTTCTACTGTTTCGTTTAAAAAGCTCTATAATGTTCATATGATCCACACAGTCGCTCTGACAGACTGTAATACACTACAGGAAGCGTAGGGGGCGATACGGCTTCTACTGTTTCATTTAAAAAGCTCTATAATGTTCATATGATACACACAGTCGCTCTGACAGACTGTAATACACTACAGGAAGCGTAGGGGGCGATACGGCTTCTACTGTTTCATTTAAAAAGCTCTATAATGTTCATATGATCCACACAGTCGCTCTGACAGACTGTAATACACTACAGGAAGCGTAGGGGGCGATACGGCTTCTACTGTTTCATTTAAAAAGCTCTATAATGTTCATATGATCCACACAGTCGCTCTGACAGACTGTAATACACTACAGGAAGCGTAGGGGGCGATACGGCTTCTACTGTTTCATTTAAAAAGCTCTATAATGTTCATATGATCCACACAGTCGCTCTGACAGACTGTAATACACTACAGGAAGCGTAGGGGGCGATACGGCTTCTACTGTTTCGTTTAAAAAGCTCTATAATGTTCATATGATCCACACAGTCGCTCTGACAGACTGTAATACACTACAGGAAGCGTAGGGGGCGATACGGCTTCTACTGCTTCGTTTAAAAAGCTCTATAATGTTCATATGATCCACACAGTCGCTCTGACAGACTGTAATACACTACAGGAAGCGTAGGGGGCGATACGGCTTCTACTGTTTCATTTAAAAAGCTCTATAATGTTCATATGATCCACACAGTCGCTCTGACAGACTGTAATACACTACAGGAAGCGTAGGGGGCGATACGGCTTCTACTGTTTCATTTAAAAAGCTCTATAATGTTCATATGATCCACACAGTCGCTCTGACAGACTGTAATACACTACAGGAAGCGTAGGGGGCGATACGGCTTCTACTGTTTCATTTAAAAAGCTCTATAATGTTCATATGATCCACACAGTAAAAAGTAAAAAGACAGTTTTAAAAAGTGGTAACGTTTCCTTTGTGCATTTTGACAGGTCATCGCGAGACCGTGATCGTGAGCGGGACGGTCGCCGTGGTTCGTCAGAGCGCAGGTCCGACGGTCTGAATGGGAGGGTGGAGTCCCATCGGTCCGGCGACAGAGAGGCCGGAGAGCTATGAGCTTTGTTACCCAGCGGCACACTTTAGTTACCATGGAAATGCAGACTTTTAGCCTGTACCCCTTAGCTCATACAGAACCCTCCCACCACCACACGGCTTTTCTTTTCTTTTTTTTTTTCGTTTTAATTAAATTAGTTTGTTTTATTTTAGGCCACTGTTCTTCATTCCTGTTGCTGCAGTTGTTTTCCTTGTTCCGACCTGGATTAACTCTCAGAAATGTATTTCTGTTGGCCCACAGAAGCAGATTCCACTTTTCATTAGGCCGGTCCGACTGATAAACGTCGCAGTTCTCGGTGGAGCAGAGAGAACTCTCTCTCTATGAGAATGAAGAACATTGTCCTAAACCAACCACATTAAGGTCTTCAGTGGTTAAACTTGGTCTGGGAGAAGCTCCATTCACCATATTCACCACGTTCTCCAGCAAAACGTTTTGTTTTGTATGCCTCCCGCTTTTTTCCCCCTCTTATTTGAAATCGTTTAGACTGCGGAGCTTCTTGCCGTGAACCTGTACCGTTTTGTAGAGGGTGCGCGTGTTTGTCAGGCGGCTTGAGCTTCCTTAAAAGCTGCTCTGAGGTCAGTTCCCACAGCCCTGTACATAAACGTAGCTGCACGATTTCCTCCCTGAGCGGACAGGAAGACGTCCACACTCCTGCGTTCCCAGTAGCAGAAGGCTAGAGATCAGTACAAGTATAAATGAATGGCTTATCGCCAGGTCGAATTCTCTAATTGTGTATTCTTTCGGGTTTAAGTTGTTCCTGTTCTTTTATAATACAGTTATGATCCATGTTGTCCTGATCTAACTCATTAAATGGATTTTATGAAGTTAAGAATGTTCTGCCTGTGGTTTATTTCTCCTCTCGTCACTGGGGTGGAACCCTCAAGGCTCCATCTCAGTGCCTTTAGTCAGGGACCATAACTGAACCATAACCCACTGAAATGATCTGTTCTAAGCTGGACTGACTCCACACACCTCGCCTCGCCTCGCCTCCAGGCTTTTATTCTACTGCTGTTTTAAAACATTTGGTTATGAAAAGGAACAAATACCAAGTTTTCACCTGGAGAACCTGATTTAAGCTCCACAATCAGACCTTAAACCCATTGTAGAACCTCTGAGGGAACATCTACACTGTTTACCTCGATGAACAAGAAATGTACCTGAAAAGCATCTTTTATTTCTAACGGTGTACAGGCCCCAGAGTCCCTCTTGCCGGTGGACAAACAAAGTAATGGGTCAGCACAGTAGAGTCCAGAGAAGAGCAGAACCCTGTATCAGCTGACTGAGCTCATCCCTTTGGACCAGAGATGGTGAGACAGTCCCCCTAGTGGTTATCAGACATTCTGGTTAGTGCTTCAAAAGCAAAGCCCACGGTAAGCCGGGCCCGTCCTGCTCAAGTGTGCTGCAGTTTCTCTGGCCATGCTTAACCATCTATGGCATAGTGAGGCCTGTGCAGAAGTTATTTTAGTGATTGAATATTACAGAATTAACACACTAAAGACATTTTCACTAAACTTGGATGTTTGGGGCAGTCGTGGGCTGGAGGTTAGGGAACCGGCCCTGTGACCAGAAGTTCGCCGGTTCGATCCCCAGAGCTGACAGCATGTGACTGAGGTGTCCTTGAGCAAGACACCTAACCCCCAACTGCTCCCCGGGCGCTGTGGATAGGGCTGCCCACCGCTCCGGGCAAGTGTGCTCACTGCCCCCTAGTGTTGTGTGTGTTCATTAGTGTGTATGTGGTGTTTCACTGCACGGGTGGGTTAAATGAGGAGGTGAAATTTCCCCATTGTGGGACTAATGAGGGTCTTTTAAATTTAACTTAAAAAATAACCGTTTTCAAACAGCAAAACCTTCCTGCAACTCTTGTTGCTCGTAACCTACATGAAACTAAATTGCACTTGACTTGCATAATGTAAAACTCAAGCACTACAACTTTGTGAAACAAGTTTCCTGAAACAGTCAATCAAAACGGCAATAGCACATCACGTGATCACGTCACACGATAAGAAAATAATGATGGAAGATGGTTTCATGGGTGGATGAAAAATCTTCCTCCCCAACTGACTCACGCGTGGTAGTTCTGCATTTTGTCAGTTTCCTGAGTCGCGAGTGCCTCAAAGCTCACGTTTAAGCTGCATGCCACCCCTTTCATTCTTCTTTCCCTGCTGTCACTGTCGTCTACATAGCTAGATTTACTCTTTTCATGCCCCACAACTTTACACAGAGCTCAGATTCGTTTGTGGTCCAAAAGATGAAGATTAACAGTCAAACATTCGTTTTTCAAAGGCTTAACATACACAAAACCCAATGAAAGTCATACATAGTAAAGAACCCTTGATAGACCGATAAATCACAGATATGTAGATGTTAGAAAAGAAAACGTATGAAGATGATTGGATAGTGTAGTGGGTAACACCTCTGTCTTCTACGCCATAGCCTGGGGTTCAGTCCCCACCTGTGTGAACACACTACGCTATACCAGTAAGGGTCCACCTTCGCCTACCGGTGTAAAATCCAACTGTAAGTCGCTCTGGATAAGAGTGTCTGCCAAATGGCGTAAATGTAAATGATAAAAAGTAAAAACTCACTTGCAAATATGTAAATTACACCTTGCAGGAGACCAAAAGCCAACATGTATCAAAAAATATGCTGCTAATTTGGCTAAAATGATGGCGTATTCAAATTGTTGCGTGCAACTTTTGCGTTTTTGAAAACACTTCAAGCGACTTGTCAAGTTGCATCTAAATTATGTTGCAGGCAACTAACATGCAACTAGTTTTGCCTCGTCAGGCCAGACTAACAGATGTTAATGCTTTTTGAGGGAATATGACCAGCTGTTCAGATATTAAAATGTATTTACAACCATATGCAGAGGTCTTACACAAAAATACCCACAGTCTAATGACATATTTTGTTGATTTAACACATACAGGGAACATAATCCTGAAATATAAGAATTTTCTGTAATTTCTATTTATATGCTGAGTTAAGTGTATTGCCAAAAAAAAAAAAACAACTAAAATATTGAATGTATCATCATTTTTGATGAGGCCACATTTTGTGTTTTATTTTTCCCCCAGATGTTAAATTAAGTAAATAAACAGTAATTGTGTATTAAATTGTGGAGTAGTGCATCTCTAGAGGATGTGTAACTAATTTACACTCAGGAAATCAACATAAACTCTGCATATGTCCATATTGTCCGTCCATCCATCCATTTTCTAAGCCGCTTCTCCGTCAGGGTCGTGGGGGGGGTGCTGGAGCCTATCCCAGCGGTCATCGGGCAGAAGGCAGGATACACCCTGGACAGGTCGCCAGTCCATCGCAGGGCAGACAGACAGACACAGACAGTCACTCACACCCAGGGGCAATGTAGCATGTCCAGTTGGCCTAACTGCATGTCTTTGGACTGTGGGAGGAAACCGGAGGAAACCCACGCAGACACGGGGAGAACATGCAGACTCCACACAGAGAGGACCCCAGTTACCCGGCCGGGAAATCGAACCCAGGCCCTCCTCGCTGTGAGGCGACAGCGCTACCCACCAATGCTGCCCTGCGCTGATAGTATGAGCCAAATACTTAATGTGTTAATCTGAAATGTCTGCTAACCAGGGGGTGGCGCTAGACTCAGTGGACGCCCAGTGTTGTATGTGAAATAAGAGCTTTTAGTTTTAAAAGTGTATATATTGTCTCTGGATGTATAAAAATGATCCACTCTAACGGTGTGATTACCAAACAGTGGCTTCTAGTAGTCCTGCTCAGTATAAGCATAAAGTTTTGCATCTTTTTAAAAATAAAACCTGATTTAAAACAGAATAAAAAAGGACATTGGCTGATGCCGTTTGCCGTGGGCACAGACTCACCTGTCCTCTTGGCTCCATTGATGTGCAGCCGTCTCTGCTTTTGCAGGGTTTCGCAAATTTGGTAGAAGAACGTACTAATTAATGTTTCCACTGGAGGTTCCATCAACTATGCGAGCCCAAGTGGTTGGTTTGGTATCTGAAGTTGTTGCTATGGTATCCCATTTGGTTAAAATGTGGTTGCTATGGTATCTCAGTTGGTTGCTGGGAAGTGGCTGTGGTATACCTGATGGTTGTGAGGGTGTTGCTAGGTGATTGCCATGGTGCGATAAAAAATGGCTAATAGTCCCGTTCATTCTCAGCATGGAGTTGGCACATTTTGTAAGTCTTTAATATGGTATCCCAGTTGGTTGCTATGGTGGTGTTAGGTGGTCACTATGGTATCCCAATTGGTTGCTAGGGTGTTGCTAGCTGGTTGCTAAAGAATTCCTGATGGTTACTAGGGTGATGAAAGCTGGTTGCTAAAGAATTCCTGATGGTTACTAGGGTGATGAAAGCTGGTTGCTACAGTATTCCTGATGGTTACTAGGGTGATGAAAGCTGGTTGCAAAAGTATTCCTGATGGTTGCTAGGGTGTTGATAGCTGGTTGCTAAAGTATTCCTGATGGTTGCTAGGGTGATGAAAGCTGGTTGCAAAAGTGTTCCTGATGGTTGCTAGGGTGATGAAAGCTGGTTGCTACAGTATTCCTGATGGTTGCTAGGGTGATGAAAGCTGGTTGCTACAGTATTCCTGATGGTTGCTAGGGTGATGAAAGCTGGTTGCTACAGTATTCCTGATGGTTACTAGGGTGATGAAAGCTGGTTGCTACAGTATTCCTGATGGTTGCTAGGGTGATGAAAGCTGGTTGCTACAGTATTCCTGATGGTTGCTAGGGTGATGATAGCTGGTTGCTAAAGTATTCCTGATGGTTGTGAGGGTGTTGATAGCTGGTTGCTAAAGTGTTCCTGATGGTTGCGAGGGTGTTGCTAATATGCATAATGCTGTACTAGTTGAAGAAGAACAGCGTAAAAGGGGGTAACAGAGTATCAGAGAAACAGATGGACTACAGTCTGTAACTGTAGAACTACAGAGTGGAACTGAACGGTCAGTGGAGCTGATAAAGTGGACGATGAATGTAGAGAAAAAGGAGGTGGACTTAATGAAGTGGGCTGTCGGTGTAGATAATGGTGTGTTTTAAAGATCTAAACAGACACAGGGATCAGCAGGCCGGGGCGTTGCACTATGACTGATTGAATATCTGAGGAAGTTCAAACACAGACTGGGCCATTGCTGATGCCACGACACACACTTTCTCTTTGACACAGGAAAGGACTGACACTTGTTCAACAGACACAGATCGAGTGAAGATAAGACACGGTGCAGGTCCCAAAGATTCTGTTCAAGTACACAGACTTTTTTTTTTCACCTGACTGGCCTTCAGCAGAGCTACTGCCTCTCTTAAAGAAATTCCATATGTCCATCTACAGGTCGAGGAACTGAGGGATATGAAATTGTCAAATCCGTGTGACCTGTTCCCTAACATGAACTTACTGTGAACAACAGTCTGCGGCTATTACTGATGTGGCCGTTTCAAATACTGGAGAGAAATATGAAAACAATAAAATACACAGAGCTGTCAGTAACATTTCTGTCGCTTTTCATCTGGGAAGTTCCTTAATTTATGCCAAGGCTAATTCCTGATTCCCACATGCTGCGTCTGCGTAGGGTGAGCGACGTGCTTATCGTTTCCGCAGCCGTGTTAACCGGTCAGCGCTTTCTCCCAGGCTGGGCGCGTGAAGCGTCAGAGCGTCCCGTTCCCGCACACTGCACGTGTCTCGCAGCAAAAGAAACTAAAATAAGCCATGAAAATCAGTGAGAATTACATAGAAAACAATATTTATTTGATTTAATTTGTGATGAAATACTAGTTAAACATTCCATGCTGCAGGCAGGCTTGAAACGTTTTCCTAATCACAAGTCAGAACGCCGACGAGGATAAACAAACATGTCGTGCACTTTTATAAATGATATTTTTGTTGACTCCATTTGCCAACTTTATCACCCGAATCCATCAGCTGACTCCATCACCCGACTTCATCGCCCGACTTCATTGCCTGACTCTGTCGCCTGACCTCCTCACCTGTTCATGGTTTCAACACTGCAGTCCTTTACACTGTATGAAAGGTTCATGATGAATGGACGAATATCTCTGAAATCACCTGGAGTTCTTGTCTTCTCCTGTAAAGCTACTGTTTTGGAGATACTTGTTTTTTTTTATCAGCAATGATATGTAATTAATAAATTATCGAATCCCATTTCCACCACTGGAATAATATACAGCCATATAGTAATTCAAGATAATGAACATTTTCCATATTTATGACTTAGCATCTCATGACTTAGTCTCTCATAATATTGGTTTACGGTCTCACAATTATTATTTATTTCTCATTATTATGAGATAGTAAATCATAACTGAGATACAAATTTATGATTATGAAATATTAAGTCAATTATGAGATTCTAAGTCAAAATGATGACGTAGCAAATCATTATTTACTAAGTCAGAGTTACAAAGTCAGAGTTACTAAGTCAGAGTTACTAAGTCATAAATATAACAGTAATTACTATGAGACACAAAGTTATAATTATAAGACAATCTATTACCAGAAAGTAAGTCAGAATTATGAGATAGTGAGTCGTAAGTATGAGACAGAATCTAAGTATTAATGTAAAGTAAGTCAGAATTATGAGATAGTGAGTCATAAGTATGAGACAGAATCTAAGTATTAATGTAAAGTAAGTCAGAATTATGAGATAGTGAGTCATAAGTATGAGACAGAATCTAAGTATTAATGGAAAGTAAGTCAGAATTATGAGATAGTGAGTCATAAGTATGAGACAGAATCTAAGTATTAATGGAAAGTAAGTCAGAATTATGAGATAGTGAGTCATAAGTATGAGACAGAATCTAAGTATTAATGGAAAGTAAGTCAGAATTATGAGATAGTGAGTCATAAGTATGAGACAGAATCTAAGTATTAATGGAAAGTAAGTCAGAATTATGAGATAGTGAGTCATAAGTATGAGACAGAATCTAAGTATTAATGGAAAGTAAGTCAGAATTATGAGATAGTGAGTCATAAGTATGAGACAGAATCTAAGTATTAATGGAAAGTAAGTCAGAATTATGAGATAGTGAGTCATAAGTATGAGACAGAATCTAAGTATTAATGTAAAGTAAGTCAGAATTATGAGATAGTGAGTCATAAGTATGAGACAGAATCTAAGTATTAATGTAAAGTAAGTCAGAATTATGAGATAGTGAGTCATAAGTATGAGACAGAATCTAAGTATTAATGGAAAGTAAGTCAGAATTATGAGATAGTGAGTCATAAGTATGAGACAGAATCTAAGTATTAATGTAAAGTAAGTCAGAATTATGAGATAGTGAGTCATAAGTATGAGACAGAATCTAAGTATTAATGTAAAGTAAGTCAGAATTATGAGATAGTGAGTCATAAGTATGAGACAGAATCTAAGTATTAATGTAAAGTAAGTCAGAATTATGAGATAGTGAGTCGTAAGTATGAGACCGAATCTAATTAGCATAAGATAGTAAGTCGTTTTAATGAGATGATGGAAAGATCTTTATTTTGCCTGGCTTAGTGGCTGGACTCCAGTCCGTGTCCTCCAGTGAGATGTTCACCGTGTTTCGGTCGAGCTCGTCTATTTGTGAGCAGAGCGTGGACTAAGTCGATTCATTCGAATCGAATTTTTGAATCAGACGTTTGATTCGTTTGAACTGGGCGGTTGAGCTTTACTTCAAATGAATCGACTCCTTCCGTGCTCCGTTGAAACTGAACCGAGTCCGCCAAGCGACGTCACTCCCGAAGCTCCGTACATGGACACCCTACGTCACGGTCACAAACAACCGAGAGCCTTTAGCTGTAGCTCTTCCCGCACAGCGCCGTGAAGGTGGCCGGCTCGCTGCAGCCGCTAATGGAAACGACAACATTTCCCGGATTTTCGTCTCCATAAGAGGATCCAGCGATGAGTCTGAGAACCGTATAAGTGGCGGTGGGCGCACATCTACCTGCATAATAACACATATAGCTGCTAAGCTAAGCTAAACGGAGCTAGGCTAACGGCGGAGTCTCCTCGGCGCTGTGACCGGGGAAGGAGCTCGGGCGCCCGGCAGAGCGCTGTGTTTACCACCGGTAGGCTTCGACGCTAACCGCCAGCTCACAGCAGGCCTTTCACCCTCAGAGAAATGTGTTTGTGTTCTGGACAGTCGACCAGACCAACGCCTGCGCTCAGTTAGTCAAATATTCTTCTGTCATGAGTCGTTTTTGAAGGGTTCGTCTAGCCAGCTGGCTAAGGCTGTCCTCCGGCCGAATTTTCCCGTTCCATCTTAAACGGTGCAGCAGCTACGCTGTGCTACCCGAGCGCCGTATTATCTGTATAAATCCGCATCTGGACTAGTTTATATATTATTAGCTTCTCCTGGTAATGACGAACGGTCTCGTAATTATGAGGAAGTGCCAATATATATAAATGATAGTTAAAGACCAGTCAATATTATAAATATTTAATACTGAGACGATTAGACACCCCATCCTGACCACCTCCTCGTTTCTACACTCACTGTCCACCTTATCAGCTCCACTTACTGTATAGCTGCACTTTGTCTGATACTCTGTTACCCTGTTCTTCAGTGGTCAGGACCCCCATGGACCCTCACAGAGCAGGTACTATTTGTGTTGTGCTGGTCTGAGTAGATCAGACACAGCAGTGCTGCTGGACTGAGAATAGTCCACCAACCAAATATATCCAGCCAGCAGCGTCCTGTGGGCAGCGTCCTGTGGGCAGCGTCCTGTGGGCAGCGTCCTGTGGGTAGCGTCCTGTGGGCAGCGTCCTGCGATCACTGATGAAGGACTAGAGGATGACCAACACAAACCGTGCAGCAGCAGATGAGCTGTCGTCTCTGACTTTACATCTACAAGGTGGACGACAAGGTAGGCGTGTCTAATAGAGTGGACAGTGAGTGGACGCAGTGTTTAAAAGCTGCTGTGTCTGATCCACTCGCACCAGCACAACACACACTAACACACCACCACGTCAGTTTTACTGCCGTACTGAGAATGACCCACCACCCAAACAGTACCTGCTCTGTGAGGGTCCATGGGGGTCCTGACCACTGAAGAACAGATGGACTACAGTCTGTAACTGTAGAACTACAGAGTGCAGCTATACGGTCAGTGGAGCTGATAAAGTGGACAGTGAGCGTAGAAACGAGGAGGTGGTCATGATGTCATGTCTGTGCACGGTATACAACAGAAGTGTGTTTCTCCATATAAGAAGACACTGAGTGTGTAATAAGTCCAGGTTATTTCCAGTGTGTGCAGTATTCTTCTGCTGCAGTGTGATGCTTGCTGGGAGGAAGCTGGACCTGACCAGTTCTGGCCTGGACGCTCCTGTATCTCCTCCTGGACGGATGGAGGTTACAGTGCATGGCTGGGGTGGAAGGAGTCCCTGATGGTGGTAGTCGCTCTGCCCAGGCAGACAGATGGTGGGGAGACGGGCATCAGGGATGCGCATAAAATCATTCAGAGGGTTTGGTGTGAACTGGTACAGACGTCTTTACAGTGGTGGTGATGGGAACCAGGCGTCGCCATGACCACAACACAGATATAGACACTTTATTTACCATCCAGAACCACCAGAGAACCTACACGAGTCTTCTGAGCTTATATGGAATGTTGATGATGGAAAACAGTGGAAAATCTGGAATAATGAGTTTTCTTTGGGGACTATTTTGCCGCACAGCGCCCTGCATGTCTCCCTCCACCATGAATGGAGTTGAAGTTCTCTAAACTCTCATAAAACAGCGTCTCAGTCATCAGGCAGTGAATTCAGAACCAGCTCATGTAGGAACTTTCTGTAGGAGCTTTTAGAGGGACGTCTGGTTCCCATCACCACCACTGTGAGCAGCTCTGACTCAGTACGTTTATCCAGAACGGAGCGTTTCACACCAAACCGCTCGGAGTGACTCTGTTTACATCTCAGCCATTTAGTTACGTAGTTTTTTAAAAATCGGAGGAAATCCTCTTTCATCAGTAACGACAGATTTAATGCCTTACTATTAGAAAATGGTCGTAGTTTTCTGTAATAAATCTGTTTGGAGTCTAAAATCGAGTCCCTGTATTGGAATCTCGAAGGGGAAAAAACTAAGATCAACATTTCTGGTTGTGTCTCAGGACTGATGCTTTTGTTTTGGAAGGACTGTGTGGCTCAGTTTGGGTGAGATGAGTCAGACACGGGGTATTTAAGCCATCTGTGGCTGTTTACATGCAAAGATTTTTGCCAGTCTGATTGAACACATTCCGATTACAGATTCAGACTGAGGTGTTTATATGCTCACTTCAACAATTTGTAAATCTTCGTTTACATGCACGCTACAAGTGATCCGATGCAAAATAATGCGCGTGCATGGAGAACCGCTTAATGTAGACGTTACCATGACAGTGAGCATCACATGAGTCCAGTCAGAGTGAGATGAGCAGCAGTGAGCAGTGATTGTGTTTTTAACTGCTTTAAAATGACGTCAGACTCAGGAAAACGTCCTTCACACGTCCTTATTAAAGAAGGCCGAGAGGAAGACGTCGTGCTCTGAGACGCATAAGCTGGACGTCCGTCCCACCGCCGTCTTTTAAAGATCAGAGCATGAACTTCGTCTCCTCTGCAGACCAGCTTCTGCTCCGCCGTGTTGAACGGTATAAACTCTCACTGTGACGCGACGCTCATGCAGAACGGACTGAAACTTTCCGATAGGGAATGTAATCGGATACAGGAGTTTACACGGATATTATTCTTCTATTTAACGGATTATTTACAGGAGTACTTGCCTCGATCAGTGGATAGAAACTGTATTCCGAATGGCCTCAATCAGACTAGACTATTCCGATTCCAGTGTTTACATGGATGTATTCTATTCCGATTGAGCTATTAGTCGGATTATTAATGGATTATTAGGCTGCATGTAAACATGACTTGTGAGACTGTATTTTGATCAGAGTAAGACAATCCATGTTTGCCAGGGGTTGCATTTCAGAAGTACTGACTTCAGACAGTCAGTGAGGTTAAGTGGGGATCTTGTTTAGTCTGTTTCTTTACCCCAGGATACCGGCCCCTCAGCAACAGGCCCCCCAGAGAAAAGCTGCTTACTGGAGAACACGGGTTTCGTTCCTGGTCATCCAGAGAGAGCTAATTGAGTTCTTTTGATGTAGAACTCATGAATGGGTTTGGTTGCTGTGTTCATCTAGAGACAGCTCCTTAAGTTTCTTTTACTGGAGATCATACACTCACTGTTCAGTTGCTTGGTAACACAAATAGCTAATCAATGCAACTCACTGCATTTAGGCGTGTAGAGGTGGTCAGGACAACTTGCTGAAGTGCAGACCGAGCATCAGAACGGGGGAGAAAGGGGATTTAAGGGGCTTTGAACGTGGCGTGGTTGTTGGTGCCAGACGGGCTGGTCTGAGTATTTCAGAAACTGCTGATCTGCTGGGATTTTCATGCTCAACCATCTCTAGGGTTTACAGAGAACAGTCCGAAAAAGAGGAAATGTCCAGTGAGCGGTCAGTTGTGTGGATGAAAATGCCTTGTTGATGTGAGAGGTCAGAGGAGAATGGGCAGACTGGTTCCAGATGATAGAAAGACAGCAGGAACTCAAATCACCAACCAGAATCTCTGAGGAACGTTTCCAACACCTTGTTGAAAGTGTGGCATGAAGAATTAAGACAGTTCTGAAGGCAAAAGGGGGTCCAGCCTTTTACTAGCAAGGGGTACCTAATAAAGTGGCTGGTGAGTGTAGGTTTGGTTCTTGTTCATCCAGAGAAAGCTGCTTGGGTTTCTTTTACTGGAGAACATAGGCTTGGTTCTTGTTCATCCAGAGAGAGCTGCTTGGGTTTCTTTTACTGGAGAACATTGCTTTGGTTCTTATTCATCCAGAGAGCTGCTAAGGTTTCTTGTACTGGAGAACATGGGTTTGGTTCTTGTTCATTCAAAGAGAGCTGCTTCAGTTCTTCTGATGCAGAACGTGAGTTGGGTTGCAGTTTTCATCCAGAGAGAGCTGTGTAGGTTCCCTTTACTGGAGAACATGGGCTTGGTCCCTGTTTTCATTTAGACAGAGCTGCTTAGGTTCCTGTCATTGGAGGATATCGATGAGTTTGGTTCTTGTGTTCACTACATTCTCTCCTCCTTTCTCGGTTCCAGCTCAAGGACAGAGGCATCTCTCCAAGTGACGCCATACCCCGGGAGCGGCCGGTGCCCCAGCCGAAGAGACGGGGAACAGGATTGGGAAGCAGGGGGGAGCGGCCACCGCAGAACCCGTGGAGAAGATGCAGGCTGGCAGCCCGGAGAAGGGCTCCTCCTCGGCGCAGGAGCTCAAGGAGCAGGGCAACCGCCTGTTCCTCTGCCGCAAGTACCAGGAGGCCGCTGCCTGCTACAGCAAAGCCATAGTAAGTGTGCAGGTAGACGAGGGTGGAATCGGCCACCTCTGCACTGGGCCGTCACAGCAGGTCGCAGGCTGCCCAGTAACCATCACTGTACCTGGAAATGTTTCTCTTAAAACATCTCACACAAAGTTTTGGGCCGACCAGCTATCAGTGAGCTAGACTAGTACATGGTGTATGGGGAGGTGGGGTCCAATCCTGGTCCTGGAGATCTCCCACCCTGGATCATCTTCATTACCTGGATCAGGTGTGTGAGATTAGGGTTGGAGCTAAACTCTGCAGGGCGGTGCAGCCCTTAAAAAGATTTCAACCACTACCTCATGTATGTCACTTGAAAGCAAGGGGTGGGGTAAAAAGAAGACATGGGCAGAAGTGGAAAAGTCAGGTCCAGAAAGTAAAAATCCTTCCCAGGATTTTTGTTCCAACTGCCTGGACGGCTCCGCTGGTGGCTTGATCTGTCTAGAGAAGCCAGGCTGTGGGAACGAAACCCTGGGGAGGATTTTTTACTTTCTGGACCTGAATTTTCCACCTCTGGAAATGGGACTGGGCCGCCTTGTTAGTTGGGGCGCCCGCCCTCATCATCGCCGTACCTGAAGACATTATGGTTTAAATACCACAGCTTATTATTGTTTGAGTAGCCCATGCAGTGCATTGGACAGATTATTGATCGGTTAGGTTTTTTATAGTGGCTCTGGGTGGGTCGATTGCAGTTCAGCATGCAGTTCTGTTTAGTCAGCCAGTCTCTCCGTTCTCTTAGAAGCACAAAGAAGATGTATGCAAGCCTGTGTGTGTCTGCGAGTTTGTGTGTGTCTGCGAGTTTGTGTGTGCAAGCTGTAGGCTGCATTGCGGCCACGTGTACAGTCTGGGTTGCTTCTCTTGACAGCGCTGCTCTTATTTCTCGCACGTTTTGGCTGGTGTTATCGAGCTAATCACAGTTATTGAAGTTGAGCTGTCCGCTGTGGTCCGGCTGAAAAATGTGTGCGTGAGCAGGGTTGAGTCTTCACTGTAGCCAAAAGTGTAATCCACTGTGATCACTTCTGTACGCTTAACACTGGGTCGTAAAAAAAAAATCCCGTTAACCCAGGGGGTCGGCGGCGTGCGGCTCTTTTACTGCCCTGTCGTGGCTCCACAGCTGAATCAGATCAGTAGGTAATAATAAAATAATCCTCCTCTACAGTAAAATAAAGCTCTGCTGATCCTTCAACACAGTTTAACAGTAAATGGTCTTAAACGCTGGAGTTAATGTAGAACTGCTGATTCACCCTTTAACCCTGAAGATCAGCGCAGACGGCTGGTCACCATAGCAACACAGACGACAGTCTCGCCCAGCTAGTAGCTACGAAACGGCAAAGAGAGAGATTTAAGGCGAACATCGATAATCTGGAGACGAATGGACTTATTAGTGTTTATAATCAGTCCAGCTGGTTTCCTGATACGATTAACCTGCAACGAGAAACTGACGAACACTAAAATGTCGTGAAGCTGAAGTCAGTTTCTTGTTCGAATTTCCCCGTTCCACCTTAAACGGTGCAGCAGTTACATTCTGTTGCATTCATTTAAGGTAGAACGGGAAAACAAGATCTACCCCACTGATTAGCTTGGTGCTAACTTCATGCCTAAATATCATATTTGCTGCAGACGGTGTGGCGTTTGTAGGAAATCTCTAATAGACTCTCTCAGGGAAGTTTTAAGTACTGCTTCAGGTATCGCAGGCTTGCTTGAAGTACCAGAAGTCGAGGCAGCCTTTCCGTTTTTATGCACCCAAATGTTTGATGATTTACTAAGAGATTCGACCGGCACGTAATTTCAGGTAGCAGTGAAAACGTTTTGTAACTTTTTAAAACTTTTCATTATTCCATTGTTTTTACTAATCGCTGCGTTTATTTTTTAATTAACGATTGGTAATTTTTTATTACTAATTCTGTTTTTTATTTATTATTATTATTGTTTATTTTACATTACTACTATACCTGCTCATTTATATTGCGTCTATATAAATATTTCTTCTCTGACTTTGTATTCGTGTTGTCTTATTTAAATGTTCATCTGTATCCCTTTTGTCTGTTACCCTCTGTGAAGCTCTTTCAGCTGCATTTATATATGAAAACCTGCTGTACAAATAAAGCTTATTATTATTATTATTATTATTATTATTAATACTGCCCCCTTATTATTATTTATACTGCCCCCTAGTGTGTATGTGGTGTTTCACGATGCCTCTTTTTCTGTGTTTTTCCCTATTAGAACCGGAATCCCTCAGTAGCCGTCTACTACACTAATCGGGCATTGTGCTACGTGAAGCTACAGCAGTATGATAAAGCACTGGCTGACTGCAAACACGCGCTAGAGCTCGATAGCCAATCAGTCAAGGCACACTTCTTCCTGGGGCAGTGTCACCTGGAGCTGGAGAATTATGAGGAGGCCATAGGCAACCTGCAAAGAGGTATTTATACACCCAGAGCATTGGCAGCCTGCAGACAGGTTCACAGGTCCACATAGAGATGAACAGTGAGCCAGTTTAATATTGAAAGAGTGCAGTTTTCAGATTGCAAGAGCTGGAATATGTGTTATATACATTAGAGGTGCTTCGATACTGATATACTGGTATTGGGTCTCAGCAATCAACAACAATACTCTGCTCATTCACTAATACTCGTACTCATAAAAGTGGACTAATACTAACACACACCATCAATCCAACATAGTCTGATACCGGATATGTGATGTAATGTGTCCACCGAAGTGTTACTGACTCTGTGGCCGTCAGACTCGGACAGTTAATTGTTCACTTTAAACAACAAAAGCACAACAAAATCGCGAAATCCACCACGTCCGGGTGGAGAGACACATCGGCCCGGTCCCATTTCACCCCGCGCCCCTACCACTGAGCCCTTAGCCCTCTGTTTTGCACATTTATGTCTAGGGGTGGGGTGTCCCAATTCATGTAGAGATAGAAGGGTAGGGCGTAGTGTTGGGGCTACATGACGCTCCAATCCGAGGTTTTTCAGAGACTCCGAACAGAGATATGAGAAAAAGAAAAGCCGGCAAGACGGAGAACAAGAGACCAAAGAAACCCACAAACGTGAGAATTTTCTCCATTAAAAAAATGATGAAAACCATCGTATTCATCTTAGTTTAATGTCGTTTCAGTGTATTATGGTCGTTTTCTTCATAACGGGCAAAAAACATTGTTCACAGTGGCCAGTTTTGCTACTTGGTCTCCTGTCCATGGATAACTAGCATCACTAGGGATCAAACTCGGGATCTCCTGATGATATGACCAAGGCTTAGACGGTTGTGGACTTGGTTTGTCACCGTCTCATTACAAGATATAAATGTTAATATTGTGATGTTTTTTCTTTATCTGTCTTTGTAAAAAGAAGTCTGTAGAGAGACCATTGATGGAAGATTTTGAATAAATACGCCCTTATTCAATAAGTAAATAGATTAGGACTCATAGTTAAGCATTGACTAATGGGGAATATTAATTTCTCTCTAAGGGGTAACAGAGGAAAGGCAGTTGGCCATAGTCTCCCATAGATGGGTGAACTCCAACAGCGAATGGACTCGCTGACTCCACATGTAGGTGTCTAAGGAAAGTTAAACTGAATGATGTAAAGTGAGCTTGCATGATCTCACAGAAGAAAGGCCTTGAAGGAGGGGATGAACTGGTACAAACTGGCTGAAACCAGTTTTTTAAGAAGGAGTTTTGTTTATGTTCCATGTTCCAAGAGCCAGTTTCAGTAGCCGAGGATCGGAACGCCGAAGCCCCCGCCTTCCACAATGCACCAGACCCCCATAAGCGCCTCTCCCATGGGTGGTGGGTCCATGGGAGAGCGGTCCCATGTAGCTCTTTCAGGCTGGGCCCGGCCGGGACCCATGGGTAATCGTCCGGCCACCGGGCGCTTGCCGAGGAGCCCCTCCCCCAGGCCTGGCTCCAGGGTGAGGTCCCAGTAACCCGGGGGAGGGAAGCTGGGTCCTGGTGTTATTGAGCTTTGGGTAGTGACCGAAAGAACGAGATTGTAGATCTCTTTCTCCACAGGGTCGCCGGACTCTCCCTTAGAGATAGGGTGAGAAGCTCGGCGATTCGGGAGAGGCTCGGAGTAGAGCCGCTGCTCCTCCACGTTGAGAGAAGCCAGCTGAGGTGGTTCGGGCATCTGGTAAGGATGGCCGCTGGACGCCTCCCTAGGGAGGTGTTCCAGACATGTCTGATGGGGAGGAGACCCCGGGGAAGACCCAGGACACGTTGGAGGGATTATATCTCTCGACTGTCTTGGGAACGCCTCGGCATCCCTCCGGAAGAGCTGGAGGATGTGGCGGGGGAAAGGAAGTCTTGGGCCTCTTTGCTTAGGCTGCTGCCCCCACGACCCGGACTCGGATAAGTGGTGGAGGATGGATGGATGGATGGAGTTTGGTTTACGTGAGATACATTATGTGTAATTAATGAAAGGGTTTTGTATCAAATGGAACACAAAAAAAGAGATGGGAAGGGTGTGGCGACGTGATTTCACCCCAGATAAAGTGTATAAACGCCGTTGTCTGAACATTGTACTTGCGCAGTTGGGTCTCTCTCTGTGCCACTTGATGCTGGAATAAAGAAGAAGCCTTTGTCCCTCTTTCCACAAACTCAGCATCTGAAGACGCTTCTTTTTTGACATCTGTTGAGAACTTGGACTTAAAACAGTAATTAGTGTAAGTGTTTAGCCAGTATTAACATTTTTCTTTTTTAATAATATTATGTTTGAGGCCTGGGGTTGAAAGGGACTGTCCTTGGTCCTGACACCACATTGTCCTAATATTATCACAGAACTTGTGAAAGTACCTGTACGTGATCCATTCAAGCAAGTAAATTTTGATATTCTGGCAAAAAACAGAGCTGATTAGGGATTTTCCCCAAAAATGTTCTGCCATATGTACATACTACTTGATACGGCTTCTACTGTTTCATTTAAAAAGCTCTATAATGTTCATATGATCCACACAGTCGCTCTGACAGACTGTAATACACTACAGGAAGCGTGGGGGGCGATACGGCTTCTACTGTTTCATTTAAAAAGCTCTATAATGTTCATATGATCCACACAGTCGCTCTGACAGACTGTAATACACTACAGGAAGCGTAGGGGGCGATACGGCTTCTACTGTTTCATTTAAAAAGCTCTATAATGTTCATATGATCCACACAGTCGCTCTGACAGACTGTAATACACTACAGGAAGCGTAGGGGGCGATACGGCTTCCGCTGTTTCATTTAAAAAGCTCTATAATGTTCATATGATCCACACAGTCGCTCTGACAGACTGTAATACACTACAGGAAGCGTAGGGGGCGATACGGCTTCTACTGTTTCATTTAAAAAGCTCTATAATGTTCATATGATCCACACAGTCGCTCTGACAGACTGTAATACACTACAGGAAGCGTAGGGGGCGATACGGCTTCTACTGTTTCATTTAAAAAGCTCTATAATGTTCATATGATCCACACAGTCGCTCTGACAGACTGTAATACACTACAGGAAGCGTCGGGGGCGATACGGCTTCTACTGTTTCATTTAAAAAGCTCTATAATGTTCATATGATCCACACAGTCGCTCTGACAGACTGTAATACACTACAGGAAGCGTAGGGGGCGATACGGCTTCTACTGTTTCATTTAAAAAGCTCTATAATGTTCATATGATCCACACAGTCGCTCTGACAGACTGTAATACACTACAGGAAGCGTAGGGGGCGATACGGCTTCTACTGTTTCATTTAAAAAGCTCTATAATGTTCATATGATCCACACAGTCGCTCTGACAGACTGTAATACACTACAGGAAGCGTAGGGGGCGATACGGCTTCTACTGTTTCATTTAAAAAGCTCTATAATGTTCATATGATCCACACAGTCGCTCTGACAGACTGTAATACACTACAGGAAGCGTAGGGGGCGATACGGCTTCTACTGTTTCATTTAAAAAGCTCTATAATGTTCATATGATCCACACAGTCGCTCTGACAGACTGTAATACACTACAGGAAGCGTAGGGGGCGATACGGCTTCCACTGTTTCATTTAAAAAGCTCTATAATGTTCATATGATCCACACAGTCGCTCTGACAGACTGTAATACACTACAGGAAGCGTAGGGGGCGATACGGCTTCCGCTGTTTCATTTAAAAAGCTCTATAATGTTCATATGATCCACACAGTCGCTCTGACAGACTGTAATACACTACAGGAAGCGTAGGGGGCGATACGGCTTCTACTGTTTCATTTAAAAAGCTCTATAATGTTCATATGATCCACACAGTCGCTCTGACAGACTGTAATACACTACAGGAAGCGTAGGGGGCGATACGGCTTCTACTGTTTCATTTAAAAAGCTCTATAATGTTCATATGATCCACACAGTCGCTCTGACAGACTGTAATACACTACAGGAAGCGTAGGGGGCGATACGGCTTCTACTGTTTCATTTAAAAAGCTCTATAATGTTCATATGATCCACACAGTCGCTCTGACAGACTGTAATACACTACAGGAAGCGTAGGGGGCGATACGGCTTCTACTGTTTCATTTAAAAAGCTCTATAATGTTCATATGATCCACACAGTCGCTCTGACAGACTGTAATACACTACAGGAAGCGTAGGGGGCGATACGGCTTCTACTGTTTCATTTAAAAAGCTCTATAATGTTCATATGATCCACACAGTCGCTCTGACAGACTGTAATACACTACAGGAAGCGTAGGGGGCGATACGGCTTCTACTGTTTCATTTAAAAAGCTCTATAATGTTCATATGATCCACACAGTCGCTCTGACAGACTGTAATACACTACAGGAAGCGTAGGGGGCGATACGGCTTCCGCTGTTTCATTTAAAAAGCTCTATAATGTTCATATGATCCACACAGTCGCTCTGACAGACTGTAATACACTACAGGAAGCGTAGGGGGCGATACGGCTTCCGCTGTTTCATTTAAAAAGCTCTATAATGTTCATATGATCCACACAGTCGCTCTGACAGACTGTAATACACTACAGGAAGCGTAGGGGGCGATACGGCTTCTACTGTTTCATTTAAAAAGCTCTATAATGTTCATATGATCCACACAGTCGCTCTGACAGACTGTAATACACTACAGGAAGCGTAGGGGGCGATACGGCTTCTACTGTTTCATTTAAAAAGCTCTATAATGTTCATATGATCCACACAGTCGCTCTGACAGACTGTAATACACTACAGGAAGCGTAGGGGGCGATACGGCTTCTACTGTTTCATTTAAAGTCTTCTGCCTAATTGTTGACAGTAGTGTAATTGCACACAGCTGTCTACCTTAAGCTCACGGTTTTGACCCCACTTCTGTCTGCAGCATACAACCTGGCGAAAGAGCAGCGTCTGAATTTTGGCGATGACATTCCGAGCGCTCTGCGCATCGCTAAGAAAAAGCGCTGGAACAGCATGGAGGAAAAACGGATCAGCCAGGAAAACGAGCTGCATGCCTATCTCACCAAACTCATCCTGGCCGAGAGGGAGAGGTAGCTCTGCCGTCCGTCGCTGATGTCTGATTTAGCCTCATTGCTGACCGTGTGAGCACTTTGTATGAGCGCCTCTGTGTTTCTGTCCCCCTGCATGTGTGTTTGCAGGGAAATGGAGGCCTACAGAGAGAAGCAGGTGGACGACAATCAGATCGACAGTGAAATCAGCAAGATCAAATCCAAACATGTGAGCTCATTAAAGGCACAAGTGATAATATAATAATACATATCCACAGTATGCACTAAAGCCATATTGTGGTTTTAAAGAACATCCTGGTCAGTTAGAAGAGAGAAAAAAGAGACAGTAGTGCTAAATATTGGATTTGAAATGATCGAGAACTATGAACTATGAACACCTGCATGTTTCAGGCTTTTAGGCAGTTGAGTTGTAGAGGTGTGCAATTGGGCAATATTTACTGTTATTGTGATAAATTACGTGAGAATATGTCACAATATGCTTTTCTGTGCATGCTGAGGATATCCTCCACACACAGACACTTCCCAGCCGCACAGATCATTACAGCGAGTGTTATTAGTCCTGTTTAATTCGCTTTTACGCAAGGCGGTGACGAGAGATGCTGAATACAGAAAGGTTTTTGCTGTTTTTGATGGCACGAATTGTGCTTTGTGTTCTCTTCAAATTCAGACCTCTGAAAACGAAATATCGTGGCGTCTGCTGCGAACGTGTCTTGCAGTTATGTGTCTGTCGTTGTGCCCATCCCTGCACTGATACGATCGATCAGTTTCCAGTTTCTCTCCCACATACACTTCCTTTTTTCCCCTCTCTCTCTTTCTCTCTCTTTCTTTGACTGAAGGATAAGTATCTGATGGACATGGATGAGCTCTTCGCTCAAGTGGACGAGAAGAGAAAGGTGAGTGAGTGAGCAGGCTGAATGAATGAGGGAGACGAGGAGGAGAGGACATCAGACAAATCTGCTCATATGTTACTGTTTTGTGGAAATCTAAGTTGTCTCAAGCGTGGGTTATGCAGTTGTGTATTTTTCCACCTTTGAGCTTATAGTTACGGGCTGTGTGTGTGTGTGTGTGTGTGTGTGTGTGTAGAAGAGGGAGATTCCAGACTATCTTTGTGGGAAAATCAGCTTTGAACTGATGAGGGAGCCTTGCATCACGCCCAGTGGCATCACCTACGACCGCAAAGACATCGAGGAGCATCTACAGGTACATACAGGCACATATGAGGTATATTAAAGTATATAGGTTGCGATGAGTCTCTTCTAACGTCAGCCTAAACGTTTGAGTCTCAGCAGCGTAAAAGGATGACGAACGTCGAGTTGGCGAGAAAAGTCGCATGAATTCCGAGCTGGCTGTTCAGAGTCGCATTGCCGCTGATTGGATACGGATCGGATTTCAGTACCACATATGAAAACGTCAGATTCAGTGTGTGTGTCTGTTCACACTGACACACTGACTCACACCTTTATCACTCAGATTGGATTT
>NC_051213.1:2968507-3138507 GCF_015220715.1 Pygocentrus nattereri
TGTCTGACCACCTTTGTGTATTTACTGTTGTGTGCACGTTTGTGCACCAATGGTGAAATGATATTTTGTTGGTTTTTCTTATTGAGCACATCCTCTACAGAGACCACGCTTTAACTCACAGTTACTGTTTATTTCATAAATTCAACATTTTTCGTCCGTGGGCTGACGACAGGTGACGAACCCACCACTTGGTGCTCACTTGGTTTTGAAATTTCCAGCTCGGTTGGTTCCCACTCTAAGACGTCTTTGTTCTCACCCACATTTAGCGCAGAGATCCTCGCGCTCGTCCCCAGGTGTTCTCCTCGTGAGATCACGCCCGGCCCACCGAGACCGAGTGACATAATGTTTATTATACAGACATTGGAGTTAATGAGATGGTTAGGAAGGGTTAAAACGCTGGTGTGCCAGAGTTTTCGCTTGGAAAATGTTGCTGTGGGTGAATTTCTTTAATCTGTAAATTTTTATATATACATACTCGCGCAACAGTTCCAGAGATCCAGTACCTCGCAACGTATTCAATCAAACTGTGGTAGATCTCGAGCAATCAGGGGAAGGGGGAGGAGCCTAGGAATCAGCAGCAACATGCAATCATTACTAATGCTATGTTACAGACCATACCTCTGCTTTACTGTGTGAGTGTGTGTGTGTGTGTGTGTGTGTGTGTGTGTGTGAGAGAGGTGTGGTGTGTAAGTCAGTCTGGTTTTAGTCTGTAAAGTTTGGTTACCCTTTTTCTGTTTGGTTGTATTAGATGCTTCACTTTTAATTTGTCCAGAACACACAAACTCATATTTGGGTTTTTTTTTTTTTTTTTTTGGTCTCTGTGTCTGGCTAGGTTAGCCGTTAGCTAGAAGTCTTTAAAGCTCCTTAGCTGTCGATGAAGCTGTTACTGGCTACAGCAAGTATTCAGATGAGAAGAGTAACATTTGGACGCATGTTAAATAAATCTTATTTTTTCTAAAAACTCTGTTCAGTGGTGTGATTTTCTATGTGCTGTTTCACGTTGGTATTCAGCGTAAAATTTAAACAGAAGATGATTCTGATAAAGCAAAGCATCGCTTTCAGCAGGGTCCCCAAGTCTGGTCCCAGGGTCCTCTTTAATGAAGCAGGATTTCTTGCTTTCTCTGCTAACTTTAGGCGTAGTTGATCCAGCTCTGCGATTCCTTAATATGGGAAATCGGATGCTCTGGAATACGAAAACGGCACAGGACAGGCCGCCTGGGTGGGAACGACCGGTTCTTGCTTGTTCGACTGAGAGAGGTTTCGCAGAACCGGCAGGAATGTGTACAATATACATCTTACCTGTGACGTCGTACATGTAACTGGGTGTCTGAGGCTGAGACTGCAGGGTCTCAGATGGGGACAGCTGGTCTTTAAGGGTAGCTTCAGGTGGTTCTCTAACGTTCCTTTAGGACAGGGGTGTCAAACTCGACCACTAAAAGGGCCAGATTTAAAAAATCTCAACGCGTCTGTGGGCCAGCTGTGTTTTCATTTCATTTTACGTAAGTTTGCCGTGATTACAACTGGCCGTTTGTTCACAACATGCAAAATAGGCACTAAATACTCAAAACGACTCAAAAATAAAATATTTATAAATTCTAATTACTTGAATGGCTCAAAAATAAATTTAAATAAAATGTAAATAATTTTAATTAAAACTAATTGTTCTATATAAAACGATAGACCACATTAGCTGCAGATACCGTTAAACCACTTTAAATGTCTCCAGTGTAATTTATTTATTTATTTATTTTTAATAAACTTTATTCGCTTGAACTGGACCTGTTTTTTTTTTTGTTTGTTTGTTTGTTTGTTTTTCTTTTTTTTTCTTTCAGTTAAATTAGTGCTGTCCCTTAGATTGTTGTTGTGGAAGGGGTGGAAGCACACGTTACTTTGCAGTGCATGCTGGGAACTGTAGTGCAGCTCATAAAAAGGGTTCTTTTACTGTTACAAGCTTGACATTATAATAATGGCACCTTTTTGGTGCTATATAGAACCATATACAACAATTTTCCATCAATCTGAAGAACCAGTTCACCATGCAATGCACCATTTAAGCAAGCAGATGGTGCTCTGAGTGTTCATGGTTCTATATAGAACCGCTGTCACCACACAAAAAAAAACGGAGAACGGGGAAATTCCACCTCCGCATTTAACCCATCAGCTCAGTGAAACCCCACATTCACAGTAGTGAACACACACACTAGGGGGCAGTGAGCACACTTGCCCGGAGCGGTGGGCAGCCCAATCCACGGTGCCCGGGGAGCAGTTGGGGGTTAGGTGTCTTGCTCAAGGACACCTCAGTCATGGACTGTCGGCCCTGGGGATCAAACCGGCGACCTTCCGGTCACAGGGCCAGTTCTCGACCCTCCAGCCCACGACTGTTACAATGCAAAGAACCATTTAAGCATGAAATAGTTCAATGTGGAACCAATACCTTCACTAAAGAACCCTTGAAGAACCCTCTTTTTTGAGTGTGATTTGGTAGCTTGTTTTTTGTGACTGTGTTTTAATCCCCCCTCCATGCTCTTATCACAGTGCGTGGTACTCTTGGTCTGGGACAGACTGTTTTCAGCACGTTTAGGGTAAAGAAGATGAATTGCACAGATATAATCAGAGCTGGACGAAGTCCACAAACCATGTAGTTGAGTTAAAGTCTAGACCCCCAAGGTAAATATTGCTCCAGTAAAAGTAGAAGTTCCTCCCTTTAGACCTCCACTTGAGTAAAAGTACTAAAGTATTTACCTTCAAATGTACTTAAGTATAAAGTAAAAGTACTAAAAGAGTAATTAATTCAACTTAGTTCCAAGTTTAAGTTGAATAAAAACTGGCTTTAAACTCAGGATCACAGATGAGCTCCTTTACTATGTTGATCTGTAGGCGTCTGTTCATAAACATAAACCAGCCCAAACTCATTTACTATAAAATGAAATGGTGTTTGTAGAAATTCAGAAAAAAGCCGCGTCAGTCTCGACTGCATATGTGGACATATTTCTATATTGTGCTCTATTTACACAAAGTTAGGTTAGTTCATCATTTATGTTGAACAGACTCTCCCAAAGTTTTACGCTGCTGCGCTGACGTTGAACCGCGTGCTGCACTGGGTCGGTATGACCAACAGGTCAAAACCAGCTCTAAACAAAGTGACCGCTGGGCCCTGATTGGTGCTCTGGCTTTGCGCTTCTTTCGTTTTGACATGTTACGTTTTTATACACACAGAAACCAAAAGGAACGACAGATTTCTCAAAATGTAGGAGGAAAAAGTCGGATATTAGACTCTGAAATGTAGTGGAGTGAAAGGAAAAAGTCCAGAACGGAGAAACTTCAGTAGAGATACACCAAAAATACTAAAGTACAGAAACTAATTACATTTACTCAGATACTCAGTTACTCAGTTACTGTCCACCAGTGGATATAAGTGAACATGTTATTGCGAAAATGATGTGTAAATGAAAGCACTGATGCCAAGACTGATGGGAAAGCCGCCTTTATCACCCTTATTATATCAACAACTGGCCCTTGAGAGGAGTCTTTCACAAGCAGGTTCACAAGAGGGCGCTGCAGTGTCTTTGTATCTGTATGTAGGACTTGGTTGCTGCCTGAAAGAAATACGGACAGCCAACGGGCTGGAATGTGTTATCTTATATAGTCTGCAGAGGGCAGCAGTGTGCAGTTGTACCTTCTAGGACACTGGCAGTACAAACAGTCAAGCACTTCTGAAATTGTGTTTGTTTATTGCATGAAAATCTGTTAAGTGTGAACTGCAGTGTGAACACATGATCAGTTGTTTGAAGACTTTTTTGACAGACTTGCTGGGGTACCAAGCCAACTGAGCTGGAGCGTATGAGTGGAGCTAGTGGTGGTGCTAAACATTGATTGGTCAAATCCTCATGCAGTGCCAGATGATGCAGTTGAATGCAGTTGAAGGTCATTCAGAGCTTGAGGCTCCACCATTGTTACTGCTGTTGTTCGTGTTGTTAAATCTAGATGAAGAAACCGTGACCATGCAAGCTAGAACCTCACCTACTTTCATGGACACGGGTCCTCGGTCAGCACATGGATAGTCCTGGGCTCAGATTAATAGCTGTACTGTTCTGTGCTCTACAGAACGGCTCAGTGTAAAAACACCTTAATTGATTAAGCCACAGGATCCGCAATATACATTGATCAGGCATCACATCTGTGCTCCTTATCAGCTCCACTTACTGTATAGCTGCACTCTGTAGTTCTACAGTTACAGACTGTAGTCCATCTGTTTCTCTGATACTTTCTTACCCCCTTTTTAAAATTTTTGCTCAGTTTTCTACCCAATTTTTTAATTGTTTCCCAATTCCACCCACTAGTTAGGACTCCCCCAATCAGACGATGCTATCCTACCCACCCAGAGAGAGCGAGGCCAATTGTGCTCTCTTGGACTCCCGGCTACGGACGACTGCAGCATCACCAGGGATCGAACTTGTGATCTCTTGATAGGGCCAATGCTTAGACGGTTGCTCAACTCTGTCCCCTTTTACCCTGTTCTTCAGTGGTCAGGACCCCCATGGACCCTCACAGAGCAAGTACTACTTGGGTGGTGGATCATTCCAGACCAAGATCAAGACTGTAGTCCAAAGTATCCAGGAACAGCGCCCCCTTTTAGTTTGGGTACACCATTACAATCAAAAGCTTGGGGGAAAAAGTGGTGAAAGCTCAGAGGTTAATATCACAAATATCTTTATGAACCTTTTGATTGATGAAGAAATGACAGGCAGACTGAGAGAATGGGGAGGTGTGTGTGAGAGATCACTTTTTTTTATTTTTTTTTTTTACTTTTTTGTGTTAAGGTTTCCCAGAGTAATGAAAAGCCAAGTTACATTTACGACATTTGGCTGACGCTCTTATCCAGAGCAACTTACAGTTTGATCATTTTACACAGGTGGTGTTAGGAGTCTTGCCCAAGGACTCTTATTGGTATAGTGTAGGGTGGTTACCCAGGTGGGGATTGAACCCCAGTCTACAGTGTAGAAGGCAGAGGTGTTACCCACTACACTAACCAACCACCGAATCACGTTCTAGTGATTGTAATAACTAGCCACCCAACAAAAGACAATCTGGCTGTTTTAAACAGACATTGTGCAGTTAAATAAGGACTTTCATCTTCTCTCTCGTTCACCTGTGGCCTGTCTGTCTGTAAATCAGTAATGCGTTCTTTTATAGTCCCCTAAGTTCACAGCATTTACAGGTAGGTATGACATACAAACTCCAAACTACTAGATAATTATTTTGGCTAAAACGTGGGTAAGTACTGGGTCAGCCTAACTAAATTACACTGTCGTGGCCAAAAGGTTCTAGATACTAAGTTGATGGATAGAAGGTGGAACAACAACTGATCACATGCCTGCCCATCAGATGGGGAAGAGTGTTTATTAAACTGCATTTTTTAAGATAATGAAATCTGACTTATTTTCTGTGAGCGCTGTCACTGTTTTATGGCCAATCAAATCATTTCCGCCTTCCAATTACTGCTTGGCTACTGTTGCTATCCGCTGATGCCTCAAGCCTTCAGTTCATTATTTGCGCACCACTGTTTCACTCTGGGGCTTCAGCTGGTGAAAAGATGACCTCGAGGACGTGTAAAAGTGAGATCCTGTCCCTGACTGAGTGCAGTATGTCACCCTCTAACCACTCAAAGCCAAAAACAAATTAAGAACATTTTGTTGTCTGTGAATTTGGAACTTAACATGTTCGTTTACTGCAAACATAATGCGCCAAAGCAAACGTCTACTTCAGTTCATTGGGTCATCAACATTTTACATGCCTGCTCTGGCAGTATGCTTTAGCCTTTGATAGCTAGATATAGGTTTTCAAATTCGCAGTGTTACTTTTCCTCATGTTTTCCACAAAAATGTCTGCATCATTGAGCGTTTGAGAAAAAGTAAACAAAGAGTAAACAAAGTGATTGAGTGGTTTGGTGTGAAACAATTCAGATTTTTTCCCACATGTCTTCTGAGTTTATATGGAATGTTGATGATGGAAAACAGTGGAAAATATGGAATAATGAGTTTTCTTTGGGGACTATTTTGCCGCACAGCGCCCTGCATGTCTCCCGCCACCATGAATGGAGTTGAAGTTCTCTAAACTCTAAGAAAACAGCGTCTCAGTCATCAGGCAGTGAATTCAGAACCAGTTCATGTAGGAACTTTCTGTGAGGAGCTTTTAGAGGGAGGTCTGGTTCCCATCACCACCACTGTGAGCAGCTCTGACTCAGTACGTTTATCTAGAACAGAGAGTTTCACACCAAACCAACTCCAAATCACTCTCAACCATTTAATTACAGAGAATTTTTTAAAAAAATCTATGGAATTTCTCCTTAAGGGACTGTGAAAGAAAGCGTTACCTGTAAGTATGTGGTTTTACTGTAGAACACACCAGAAAGCTGCTTCTCTCTCTCTCTGTCTCTCTGTCTCTCTCTCTTTCTCTGTCTCTCTCTCTCTCTCTCTCTCTCTCTCTCTCTCTCTCTCTCTCTCTCTCTCTCTCTCTCTCTCTCTCTCTCTCTGAGTGTGTGTGAGTGAGTGTGTACAGAGGAGTTCTGAATGTGTGAGCAGAGAGTGTTTTGGTGAAGATATTGCTGTCTGAGTAAAGCTGTAAAGCTGGTTTAGTATGATTTCTTGTATTAAATGTAGATACTTTAAACACTTTCTGCCTTTTCGTATTCATTTCCACTCCTGTCATCTTTTCATTCTGAACCGATCATTTTTTATAAATCGTCCCAAGATCCTCAAAGGCAAGTCACACTGACTCAAAAACTGCTGCTGTTACATTCTATGACAATAACACACTTTCACAGCAGAGGAGCTGAACCTCTTTCAGAAACCTTGGAATGTGTCTCACTGAGTACAGTCGCATGCAAAAGTTTGAAAACCCCTGGCGTTGGCATTTTCCTGAAAGTTTCAGGGCACAGTTTCTATTTATTTGCTGAGTTTATTATACTGGAAAACCTATAAACTGTGTCAGGACTTAACAGTTTGTTCCACATTTCAGCCTGAAGTGTTTTCTTAAATGACTAACAGCACATGATGGCCAATCAGAAGAGATCGTTCACGTATATCAGCCTTAATGGCACAGAGGCGGGAAAAATCTGCAGCACTAAAGGAACGTCTCCTGATTTTTCAGAAAGAGTCCCCAGCTAGTCAGACCATCAGGAAAGCACAGCAGAACAGAGCAACAAGAAGAGTAATATTTTACTAGTATTAGTATTTATTATAAAAATAGAGTACTTCTACTTTTCCTCAAGAACAGAGGTGCTGTAATTCTTTCACCCTTGGAAATTCTTCTTGGCCCAGGATAAGATTTAATCTTGGTTTGGGAAAACAGGCTCAAATATAGTAATAATAATAATAATAATAATAATAATAAAACAAAAACTAAAGAATGTTTGTCTTTCAACACATCAGAGTGATAACTTGCTGCTTTTCCTACAAGCGTCAAACTGCTCCTTTGTAAAGCTTGTCCACCCTTTTTAGAGGCCTTTATTCTGTGTATACGTTTGTGGATCCAACTGTAGTTTCCAAACAGGAACGTGAGACCAGCTTATCGCTCCCAAGACTACGATGAGCTTAACGTGTGGCAGGAGAAGGGTAACATCTTCTTATACCTGAGAAGCAGCTCAGAGGGTGCTTTCTGTGCCGTCCCACTTCTCTCCATCTTCCGTACAGACCTGAGTCTCACTTGGGAGTCCAGCACAGGTCGGGCTGTGCTCTGGTTGGACGGCCGACTGCAGCAAAACCACAAGGTCCAGCCTGGTGTTACTGTCCTTCTGGGTCAGGATGCTGACTCCCTCCTCAATAGCTTTGAGGAGAAGCAGAGTTTTGTAGGTGAGATTGCAGACTTGAACATATGGAATTAGTTTGTCAAATTATGGAATTTAACGAGAAGGTATGGTTGGGACCAGAAACGAATGTGATTAACAGGAATGTTCTACGTGTTATGACATGCAAAATGCCATCTTCTGTACTAAGGCCCTGTAAACAAGTAGATATTTCTAGAAGAATGCAAAATTATAGAAGATGTGTAAGGGGGAGCGAGGAGGCGGACGCACACGCTGAGATAAGCGAGATTTATTAGGGGCAAATACAGGGTCGTGGTCATAACAGTCCAGGGTCAATGAGCCGACACGGACAGATCGAGGGTAAGACATGACGGCAACAACCAGAACCAACACAAACAAAGACCAGGTACAACGATACAAAGATACAAAGACTGGCAAACGCAAAGGGCAAACACAGGGCTTAAATACACGTAACAATGAGGGACAGGTGAAAACAATCAGGGGCGGAGTAACCAAACGGGGCAGGACTGAAACCAAAACAAAGGAGCACATGGACAGGACTGGGAGGGGCCAATCGTGACAAGATGATGCCCAAGAATTAATTTCTGCTTTGAATCAGGGGCATTTTCCTATAACAATAATTTGAAATAACAAGGGAGTGCAAAGGTATTATATTCCAATCAGGAAAACTATCCTAAGTTTAGGTTCATAAATGGATTTTCAATGTTCTCGAAGAAGACAACGCCTGGTTTACATTAGATGCTGCTTGAATACATCATGATAGTATATACAAGAGGATCTTACAATCTTTACGAGTGAACTGTTTCACTATTAGTCCATTTTATGAATGGAAGATTGTGGCAGACTGAAATGTTGCGGTTTACAACGTTCCATTGTAAAATGTATCAAGAGTGAAGGGATTGTTTAAATACAAATGATAAATGGTCTAATATTACATTTATATAATGCAACCCCAATTCCAATGAAGTTGGGACGTTGTGTAAAACATAAATAAAAACAGAATACGATGATTTGCAAATCCTTTTAAACCTATATTCAATCGAATACACTACAAAGACGAGATATTTAATGTTCAAACAGATAAACTTTATTGTTTTTTGCAAATATTCACTCATTTTGAATTTGATGCCTGCAACACGTTCCAGAGAAGTTGGGACAGGGGCGTGTTTACCACTGTGTTACATCACCTTTCCTTTAACACTCAATAAGCATTTGGGAACTGAGGACACTGATTGTTGAAGCTTTGTAGGTGGAATTCTTTCCCATTCCTGCTTGATGTCCAGCTTCAGCTGCTCAGCAGTCCGGGGTCTCCGCTGTGGTATTTTGAGCTTCATAATGTGCCACACATTTTCAATGGGAGACGGTCTGGACTGCAGGCAGGCCAGTCTAGTACCCGCACTCTTTCACTACGAAGCCACGCTGTTGGAACACGTGCAGAATGTGGCTCGGCATCGTCTTGCTGAAATAAGCAGGACGTCCCTGAAAAAGACGCTAGTCCGACCGATAGTTGAATCTCAGCTACAAGAGGAACAATGCAGGTTTCACCCAGGTCGTGGAACACTGGACCAGCTTTTTATCCTCACCAGGGTCCTGGAGGGTGTGTGGGAGTTTGCCCAACCAGTCCATGTGTTTTGTCGATTTGGAGAAGACATTCGACCACGTCACTTGGGGGATCCTGTGGGGAGTGCTCCGGGAGTACGGGGTGAGGGGCTCATTGTTACGGGCCATTCAGTCCTGGTACAAACGGAGCAGGAGCTTGGTTCGTATAGCCGGCACCAAGTCGGATTGGTTTCCAGTCAGGGTTGGACTCCGCCAGGGCTGTCCGTTGTCACCGATTCTGTTCGCAACTTTTATGGACAAACGGAGACCCCGGGGAAGACCCAGGACACGTTGGAGGGATTATATCTCTCGAGTGTCTTGGGAACACCTCGGTATCCCTCCGGAAGAGCTGGAGGAGGTGGCGGGGGAGAGGGAGGCCTGGGCCTCTTTGCTTAGGCTGCTGCCCCCGCGACCCAGACCTGGATAAGTGGTTGAGGGTGGATGGATGGATGGATGGTTTAGACAGATTTAAACCCATTTTTTCACCTTAATAACTTAAGTAACACTGTTTGTAGACAGAAGAAAATATATACACAACCAAAAATACAAATAAATAACAAAACAAGGATCAGGGATATTAGTGCATGTTCACAAAAGAAAAACAGAGAATAAAGAGTCTTTCAGTCTTGTGTTTTTGTTAGTTCAGCAGTCCGTAGTGAAGAGGGACCTCATGGAAAACCGGTCTATTCGACTTCTCGGAAGATCCAACCAGGCTCTGATTCCCAGGTTTTGATGATCCTCAAAAAAAGCCTGACCATTTATTGTCTTGTTACAGAGAATTCTTTGGGGTTTCACACACATCACTACGAGTTTAGGGTTTCGGGTCTCTATTTTCACTAGGACGCCTAACTTTTATTGACATTGTTTCTTTTGAGCTGCTCTACAAGTACTCTACAAGTATTGCCCTCTGAGCTCCAGCTGCATCTCGTCTCTTCTCAGCACAAGAGAAGAAAAAGAGAAAGGGGGAGGGAGGGGGGCTCAATTAGACCACCCAGCGGCGGAGGCGTGACAACTGAGTCCTCAATTACGATTCGCTACAGCCAGCAGAACAGCCGTCTCCTCCAATGAGAAAGCTGGGCTGTATCACTTGGGATAAAGCCCAGCTCTATTATGATTGGTTGCTACTGGCAAAGCAGCACTCAGCAAGATTAACCCTTCATTTGCCAGTTTTAAATGTACCATTAACAATGTGATTTAACCAACGGGTGGCAGAAGCTTGTGTATATATGGGTGTTCAGGTGTTTTCTATTGACATGCCATTGTTCTGTGTCCTGATGAAGAGCTGAGAAGGCCACAACACAGCTTTATACTTATTGCCATGTTTCAATAAAGGCCTTTTATACTTTTTCCAAGTATACGGTGTTCCCGAGATTTCTTTGCGATGGGATTTATTTTGCACATGCCTAGTGGATGCAGATTTTTGCCTCTCCCATTATAGAAGCATTTCATTTAAGAGTTTTCTGCACCCAATGCACTTTGTTATTTCTGTTGTTTCACATCAAAGCATGATTTGACAGATTTCTTGCACGCTCTGCTGATTAGATTAGAGGGCTGTTGTGAAAGAGTAAAAGAAGAACTCATTTGTAAATGTGCTGTTAGTAATGTTTAATCTTTAATGTAATGTACTTAATGACCATTCATTTGTGTTTTGTGTTAAGGGCCAACATGTTTTTTGTTTTTTGCTTTGTTTTCTTGTTCTCTTGAATTAATTTCAAATTGATTCAAATTGAAACTAAATTTATTCTGAATGAATGCAAAAGTGCATTTCCATCCGTTCCATCAGTTATTGTGTGGTTTACCTCTCGATTGCTGTAACGGGGGAGAGTCATAAGGAGGCGGAGCCAACACGGAGAGCAGGACATAACGAAGAATTCCAAACAATACACGCCCCAAACATCAAACAAATCAAGCAAAGACCAGCGAACACAGGGCTTAAGTATGACAGGGATGATGACAAAATATTACATTTATATAATGCAACCCCAATTCCAATGAAGTTGGGACGTTGTGTAAAACATAAATAAAACAGAAGACGATGATTTGCAAATCCTTTTAAACCTATATTCAATTGAATACACTACAAAGACGAGATATTTAATGTTCAAACAGATAAACTTTATTGTTTTTTGCAAATATTCACTCATTTTGAATTTGATGCCTGCAACACGTTCCAGAGAAGTTGGGACAGGGGCGTGTTTACCACTGTGTTACATCACCTTTCCTTTAACACTCAATAAGCGTTTGGGAACTGAGGACACTGATTGTTGAAGCTTTGTAGGTGGAATTCTTTCCCATTCCTGCTTGATGTACAGCTTCAGCTGCTCAGCAGTCCGGGGTCTCCGCTGTGGTATTTTGAGCTTCATAATGCGCCACACATTTTCAATGGGAGACGGTCTGGACTGCAGGCAGGCCAGTCTAGTACCCGCACTCTTTTACTACGAAGCCACGCTGTTGGAACACGTGCAGAATGTGGCTTGGCATCGTCTTGCTGAAATAAGCAGGACGTCCCTGAAAAAGACGCTGCTTGGATGGCAGCAGATGTTGCTCCAAAACCTGTATGTACCTTTCAGCATTAATGGGGCCTTCACAGATGTGGAAGTTACCCCTGCCATGCTTCTGCAACATCGTGTGGACATCTGGGGTGGTCCCCCTGGAATGGCAGACCAGGGTGGTGGTCCGGCTTTTTAAGAAAGGGGACTGGAGGGTGTGTTCCAACTACCGGGGGATCACACTTCTCAGCCTACCCGGTAAGGTCTATGCAGGGGTACTGGAGAAGAGAGTCCGACCGATAGTTGAATCTCAGCTACAAGAGGAACAATGCAGGTTTCACCCAGGTCGTGGAACACTGGACCAGCTTTTTATCCTCACCAGGGTCCTGGAGGGTGTGTGGGAGTTTGCCCAACCAGTCCATGTGTTTTGTCGATTTGGAGAAGACATTCGACCACGTCACTTGGGGGATCCTGTGGGGAGTGCTCCGGGAGTACGGGGTGAGGGGCTCGTTGTTACGGGCCATTCAGTCCTGGTACAAACGGAGCAGGAGCTTGGTTCGTATAGCCGGCACCAAGTCGGATTGGTTTCCAGTCAGGGTTGGACTCCGCCAGGGCTGTCCGTTGTCACCGATTCTGTTCGCAACTTTTATGGACAAACGGAGACCCCGGGGAAGACCCAGGACACGTTGGAGGGATTATATCTCTCGAGTGTCTTGGGAACACCTCGGTATCCCTCCGGAAGAGCTGGAGGAGGTGGCGGGGGAGAGGGAGGCCTGGGCCTCTTTGCTTAGGCTGCTGCCCCCGCGACCCAGACCTGGATAAGTGGTTGAGGGTGGATGGATGGATGGATGGTTTAGACAGATTTAAACCCATTTTTTCACCTTAATAACTTAAGTAACACTGTTTGTAGACAGAAGAAAATATATACACAACCAAAAATACAAATAAATAACAAAACAAGGAGCAGGGATATTAGTGCATGTTCACAAAAGAAAAACAGAGAATAAAGAGTCTTTCAGTCTTGTGTTTTTGTTAGTTCAGCAGTCCGTAGTGAAGAGGGACCTCATGGAAAACCGGTCTATTCGACTTCTCGGAAGATCCAACCAGGCTCTGATTCCCAGGTTTTGATGATCCTCAAAAAAAGCCTGACCATTTATTGTCTTGTTACAGAGAATTCTTTGGGGTTTCACACACATCACTACGAGTTTAGGGTTTCGGGTCTCTATTTTCACTAGGACGCCTAACTTTTATTGACATTGTTTCTTTTGAGCTGCTCTACAAGTACTCTACAAGTATTGCCCTCTGAGCTCCAGCTGCATCTCGTCTCTTCTCAGCACAAGAGAAGAAAAAGAGAAAGGGGGATGGAGGGGGGCTCAATTAGACCACCCAGCGGCGGAGGCGGGACAACTGAGTCCTGAATTACGATTCGCTACAGCCAGCAGAACAGCCGTCTCCTCCAATGAGTAAGCTGGGCTGTATCACTTGGGATAAAGCCCAGCTCTGTTATGATTGGTTGCTACTGGCAAAGCAGCGCTCAGCAAGATTAACCCTTCATTTGCCAGTTTTAAATGTACCATTAACAATGTGATTTAACCAACAGGTGGCAGAAGCTTGTGTATATATGGGTGTTCAGGTGTTTTCTATTGACATGCCATTGTTCGGTGTCCTGATGAAGAGCTGAGAAGGCCACAACACAGCTTTATACTTATTGCCATGTTTCAATAAAGGCCTTTTATACTTTTTCCAAGTATACGGTGTTCCCGAGATTTCTTTGCGATGGGATTTATTTTGCACATGCCTAGTGGATGCAGATTTTTGCCTCTCCCATTATAGAAGCATTTCATTTAAGAGTTTTCTGCACCCAATGCACTTTGTTATTTCTGTTGTTTCACATCAAAGCATGATTTGACAGATTTCTTGCACGCTCTGCTGATTAGATTAGAGGGCTGTTGTGAAAGAGTAAAAGAAGAACTCATTTGTAAATGTGCTGTTAGTAATGTTTAATCTTTAATGTAATGTACTTAATGACCATTCATTTGTGTTTTGTGTTAAGGGCCAACATGTTTTTTGTTTTTTGCTTTGTTTTCTTGTTCTCTTGAATTAATTTCAAATTGATTCAAATTGAAACTAAATTTATTCTGAATGAATGCAAAAGTGCATTTCCATCCGTTCCATCAGTTATTGTGTGGTTTACCTCTCGATTGCTGTAACGGGGGAGAGTCATAAGGAGGCGGAGCCAACACGGAGAGCAGGACATAACGAAGAATTCCAAACAATACACACCCCAAACATCAAACAAATCAAGCAAAGACCAGCGAAGACAGGGCTTAAGTATGACAGGGATGATGACAAAATATTACATTTATATAATGCAACCCCAATTCCAATGAAGTTGGGACGTTGTGTAAAACATAAATAAAACAGAAGACGATGATTTGCAAATCCTTTTAAACCTATATTCAATTGAATACACTACAAAGACGAGATATTTAATGTTCAAACAGATAAACTTTATTGTTTTTTGCAAATATTCACTCATTTTGAATTTGATGCCTGCAACACGTTCCAGAGAAGTTGGGACAGGGGCGTGTTTACCACTGTGTTACATCACCTTTCCTTTAACACTCAATAAGCGTTTGGGAACTGAGGACACTGATTGTTGAAGCTTTGTAGGTGGAATTCTTTCCCATTCCTGCTTGATGTACAGCTTCAGCTGCTCAGCAGTCCGGGGTCTCCGCTGTGGTATTTTGAGCTTCATAATGCGCCACACATTTTCAATGGGAGACGGTCTGGACTGCAGGCAGGCCAGTCTAGTACCCGCACTCTTTTACTACGAAGCCACGCTGTTGGAACACGTGCAGAATGTGGCTTGGCATCGTCTTGCTGAAATAAGCAGGACGTCCCTGAAAAAGACGCTGCTTGGATGGCAGCAGATGTTGCTCCAAAACCTGTATGTACCTTTCAGCATTAATGGGGCCTTCACAGATGTGGAAGTTACCCCTGCCATGCTTCTGCAACATCGTGTGGACATCTGGGGTGGTCCCCCTGGAATGGCAGACCAGGGTGGTGGTCCGGCTTTTTAAGAAAGGGGACTGGAGGGTGTGTTCCAACTACCGGGGGATCACACTTCTCAGCCTACCCGGTAAGGTCTATGCAGGGGTACTGGAGAAGAGAGTCCGACCGATAGTTGAATCTCAGCTACAAGAGGAACAATGCAGGTTTCACCCAGGTCGTGGAACACTGGACCAGCTTTTTATCCTCACCAGGGTCCTGGAGGGTGTGTGGGAGTTTGCCCAACCAGTCCATGTGTTTTGTCGATTTGGAGAAGACATTCGACCACGTCACTTGGGGGATCCTGTGGGGAGTGCTCCGGGAGTACGGGGTGAGGGGCTCGTTGTTACGGGCCATTCAGTCCTGGTACAAACGGAGCAGGAGCTTGGTTCGTATAGCCGGCACCAAGTCGGATTGGTTTCCAGTCAGGGTTGGACTCCGCCAGGGCTGTCCGTTGTCACCGATTCTGTTCGCAACTTTTATGGACAAACGGAGACCCCGGGGAAGACCCAGGACACGTTGGAGGGATTATATCTCTCGAGTGTCTTGGGAACACCTCGGTATCCCTCCGGAAGAGCTGGAGGAGGTGGCGGGGGAGAGGGAGGCCTGGGCCTCTTTGCTTAGGCTGCTGCCCCCGCGACCCAGACCTGGATAAGTGGTTGAGGGTGGATGGATGGATGGATGGTTTAGACAGATTTAAACCCATTTTTTCACCTTAATAACTTAAGTAACACTGTTTGTAGACAGAAGAAAATATATACACAACCAAAAATACAAATAAATAACAAAACAAGGAGCAGGGATATTAGTGCATGTTCACAAAAGAAAAACAGAGAATAAAGAGTCTTTCAGTCTTGTGTTTTTGTTAGTTCAGCAGTCCGTAGTGAAGAGGGACCTCATGGAAAACCGGTCTATTCGACTTCTCGGAAGATCCAACCAGGCTCTGATTCCCAGGTTTTGATGATCCTCAAAAAAAGCCTGACCATTTATTGTCTTGTTACAGAGAATTCTTTGGGGTTTCACACACATCACTACGAGTTTAGGGTTTCGGGTCTCTATTTTCACTAGGACGCCTAACTTTTATTGACATTGTTTCTTTTGAGCTGCTCTACAAGTACTCTACAAGTATTGCCCTCTGAGCTCCAGCTGCATCTCGTCTCTTCTCAGCGCAAGAGAAGAAAAAGAGAAAGGGGGATGGAGGGGGGCTCAATTAGACCACCCAGCGGCGGAGGCGGGACAACTGAGTCCTGAATTACGATTCGCTACAGCCAGCAGAACAGCCGTCTCCTCCAATGAGAAAGCTGGGCTGTATCACTTGGGATAAAGCCCAGCTCTGTTATGATTGGTTGCTACTGGCAAAGCAGCGCTCAGCAAGATTAACCCTTCATTTGCCAGTTTTAAATGTACCATTAACAATGTGATTTAACCAACGGGTGGCAGAAGCTTGTGTATATATGGGTGTTCAGGTGTTTTCTATTGACATGCCATTGTTCTGTGTCCTGATGAAGAGCTGAGAAGGCCACAACACAGCTTTATACTTATTGCCATGTTTCAATAAAGGCCTTTTATACTTTTTCCAAGTATACGGTGTTCCCGAGATTTCTTTGCGATGGGATTTATTTTGCACATGCCTAGTGGATGCAGATTTTTGCCTCTCCCATTATAGAAGCATTTCATTTAAGAGTTTTCTGCACCCAATGCACTTTGTTATTTCTGTTGTTTCACATCAAAGCATGATTTGACAGATTTCTTGCACGCTCTGCTGATTAGATTAGAGGGCTGTTGTGAAAGAGTAAAAGAAGAACTCATTTGTAAATGTGCTGTTAGTAATGTTTAATCTTTAATGTAATGTACTTAATGACCATTCATTTGTGTTTTGTGTTAAGGGCCAACATGTTTTTTGTTTTTTGCTTTGTTTTCTTGTTCTCTTGAATTAATTTCAAATTGATTCAAATTGAAACTAAATTTATTCTGAATGAATGCAAAAGTGCATTTCCATCCGTTCCATCAGTTATTGTGTGGTTTACCTCTCGATTGCTGTAACGGGGGAGAGTCATAAGGAGGCGGAGCCAACACGGAGAGCAGGACATAACGAAGAATTCCAAACAATACACGCCCCAAACATCAAACAAATCAAACAAAGACCAGCGAACACAGGGCTTAAGTATGACAGGGATGATGACAAAACACGACACAGGTGGAAAACAGGTGTAACAAATCAGGGGCGGTGTCAAGAAAACAAGGGGGCATGACCGGGAAGAAACAAAACAAATAGCACCTGGATAACCGGGAGGGGCCAATCATGACAACTGCAGAGGCTTAACAGCAGAACTGAAATTTGCAGCTTGTCAATGTTTATTCACTGAACTCTCTCCAGTCAGAAAAACAGCCATTTTTAATCATTTTTCTATCCAGCCAAAAAGTTCTTCCAACTGTCACGCATCCGACAGACTCCATTTTCCAGATCACACCGGGAGATCATGTGACCGCTCAGCCGAGGTCGGAGTCTCCAGGAACTCACATGACCTCTGAATCGTATTTGCGGTCCTATGAGCGCTCGCAATGTCCGGAATTCTAACCAGGTTCACCTGTGCAGTTTGTCATATGACTGTTAGTACTAGTATATAAGCCCGGGCTTAGATTAGGTTCATTGTGAAGTGTTGTTTCCCTGTGAACTGAGCGTTCCTATAAGACCCCTGCTTTGATATCCTGTTTCTCAACTTTGTGCCTTCTCCCTTTCGTACCTTTGCCTGTCTCTTTGGATCAGTGTTTTGACTTTTTGGCCTGTCTCTCGATCACTTTAGAGATTAAACATCTCTTTTACTGCGATCTGCTCGCGTCTGAATTCTGTGGCCTCGTCACACCAAAACTCATATCATGTAATTCGATTTCTTGTCAAGACAAACTGTCAACATACCGTCTGCCTTACCAGCATCACTTATTTAGAAAATAAGCGCCGGTTCTAATGACTATAAAATTGTTTTCAAAACATGCATTTGTTAAATAAACAATGAATGTCTCCTAAAGATGTTAAGTCTATTATATTTCTATATACTAACTTGTACTAAGCAGCAAAACATATAGGTTACCTTATAAGTCGTGGGCTGGAGGTTAGGGAACCAGCCTCGTGACCGGAAGGTCGCCGGTTCGATCCCCACAACTGACAGCACATGACTGAGGTGTCCTTGAGCAAGACACCTAACCCCCAACTGCTCCCTGGGCGCTGCAAATAGGGCTGCCCACCACTCTGGGCAAGTGTGCTCACTGCCCCCTAGTGTGTGTGTTCACTAGTGTGTATGTGGTGTTACACTTCATGGATGGGTTAAATGTGGAGGTGAAATTTCCCCGTTGTGGGACTAATAAGGGTCACTCAATCTTTAATATGTAGGTTCTCAAAAGGACGAGTCTGAAGTTGGCTTTATATCCATCGTCTTCCTGTTTGAATTTTCCCGTTCCACCTTAAATGGTGGCAGTATTCTGAACTCGTTTTCCAGCAGCCATGAAACATTATAAAGTGTCGTAACATCAAGTGGAGCATCTGCCACAGGCGACAGGACACCGCAGAAAGTATGCGAGCCTGTCAGCTCGTGAAGATGCTTTTGGCTTTGTGCAACCCTTTTGTTTCGTAAGAGGTACGCTGAGGCCTTGAGTCTCCTTCCTCACCAAGAGGCTACAGTACTGGTCATTATGACTGAAAGACAGAATGCAGTCTAGTGTCCAGTCTACTGTATGAAGCGTACGCACGAATAGGGGAGTTCGGCACAACGCAGACAGAAGACATCTTGAACTTGAGCACAACTGCAGCTGATCTGGGGAGCACAAAGCCTCCGTCAAATGGTGGGAGTTCAGTTTCTTCTCAATATCACTTCTTTGTCATGTACAGGTCAAATATACAAACGCTTGTACAAAAAGTAATATAGCCGACCAGATAACCCAGAACCACAGGCCTGATTTCTGAGCTTCCACACCTGCGCTCTTCACATTTATCTCTGCTGATGATTCACTGAGCTCCTGAGAGCGACCCATTCTTTCACTAATGTCTGTAGAAGCAGTCTGCAGGCCTAGGGGCTCGGCTTTATACACCTGTGGCCACGGAAGCGAGTGGTAGTAGTGAGTTAGTGTTAGGTTGGTTAGTGAGTAGCACCTTTGTCTTCTACACTGTAGACTGGGGTTCAATTGCCACCCTACACTATACCAATAAGAGTCCTTGGGCAAGACTCCCAACACCACCTTCGCCTACCTGTGTAAAACGATCAAACTGTAAGTCGCTCTGGATAAGAGCGTCAGCCAAATACTGTAAATGTATCTTGTGTAAACGATGAGTTGACTGAGATGACTGAAGAACATGGAGGCTCATGTTGGAAGCTGAGTTCTGAATTACTGACCCCTCTCCTGACTGACCCTTGAGCCCATATTTCAACAAAGAATTCCACCTGTAATGTTGTAAAATAAAAACTGTTTCTCTGGAGCAAAACATTTCCTGTAGGTTGTGCAAGAGTGGAAATGTCAAACAGGGCGTGTAAGTATAGCATCCTATAAATGCAGAAGCTGCAGCACCAGTTTTAGACGTTTTGCTGTGAGAACGGCAGGAAAACAGATCCACCTGGTCACAGGAGCCAAGAAAGATTCTGCAGACGTCTGGAGAGTCTAAGTGACTGTAGAGCTTCACTACCAGGTGAGCATCCACACTCCTTCATCCCTTACAGCCACTTTAGTTTCACTGGCGTTCAACGTGATTATCAGCCGTGTGTAAGTTGTGAAGGTTAAGAGGTTCTCCTGAAATGTTCACAGTAAAATGAGGTGGGTGCTTTTTCTGCTGTGTGTCCTCCTGGCTCTGACCTGCTCTGATCAAAGTAAGTTTATCTACATGATTCTGTTTTATGAAAACACAGTAATAACACTGTATTATTATAGTTAATAATAACACCAATTATAGGAATTGTAGTAACAGCATTAATAATACTTATTATAACATTAACAGCAACTGTAGCTTCAAGTCTTTGCTTTTTAAATTAAATTACGTTGAAAGTAAAGAATGTTTTTATCCTCTCCTGTAAACTTACCATTTGAGATACCTATGTATTATTAATGCCATATGTTTTCTGATTCTATTTTATTATCTGTATGTTATTTGTGTGCATTCTATCTTTGTCTTTAATGTTTGCTGTTGGAACACATTTCAGGTTCAATTCTGAAATGTCTCTAAAATTTGTTCAATTCAACTTTATCATATGTAATCATATGATATGCATCATAACGTTATTATGTCCAGTCTATGCAGATGCGCATGGTGTATGTAAGCTTAGGCCTCTATTGTATTAGATTAGTTCAGTGCTGAATCTTTTAGTGGAGCATGATATTTGTATATTTGATGTTTGTTAAATTTTCAATATCAAGGTGAGATTCACTTCAATACGTGATGGCACCAGTTATCTCCATAACCTATAGAGCAATCTTACAGGAAATAGTCAGCTCTGTTTCCATTCTTGACCCGGAGACCTCAATTTGCGGGCAAAACGGTAGGTCACTTCTAGCCTTCATAACATCAGAACTGTTTAAGATATGAACATGAGACATATCAGGACATTCAGCAGACCTGTCCCTAATTAGCCAGCATTTAGCTGTGACATCAGCATCAGTGCGTAATTCAGCTTGGAAAATCACCTAAAATCCTGATATTATTGCTCTGCTGTTTGGCCTTCATATAACAATAAAGGGTTAAAACAGTGACATGATTCACACATCAGATCACTCATCAGGCTCTGCCTCAATATCCAGAGAGATGTGAGATGTCCACCTGTGACCGTCCATCAGCCAGAGATCCAGCTCCAAAATCACCCAAACCCCAGTGGCTACTGTTATATTACATCTTTACTTTTAGCCTTCACACTATGAACAAAGGGCTTTCAGTTTACATTGATTTTGAGCATTAAAAATATCTGACATTAAATATGCAATTGAATTTGTAATTAAAAATAAAGCCTGTCTTGCTGTGTATCAGAGTTTTAGCACTGATCATGAATCCAAGAGGACAGAAAATCAATTAAAAACATGTGCACCTTATGAATGAATTACCATCAAAATTATTGCACTTTCACAGACCCTCCAGAATAACAATTCCTATGACTGCATTTTATCAATGTCACGATTGGCCCCTCCTAGTCCTGTCCGTGTGTTTGTTTTGGTTTAGCCCCCTTGTTTTGTGGCTCCGCCCCTGATTGTCTCCACCTGTTTTCCACCTGTCCCTCGTTTTCCCTGTGTATTTAAGCCCTGTGTTTGCCCCTTGTGTTGGCTGGTCTTTGTGCTGATTTTTGTATTGGTCTCTGTTGTTCTTATATGCTCTGTTGGATGTTCTGTTTGTTCTGCTTGTTCTGTTGTAGTCTGGTTTATGTCATGTCTGCCCCCCGATCTATCCGGGTTGGCTCACTGACCCTGGACTGTCTCAACCCTGATTTTGGATTTACCCTTAATAAATCTCGCTTATCTCAGCATGTGCATCCACCTCCTCGCTCCACGTTACAATCAACATCTCTTTAATTTAAAAATTACAAAATTTAGCAGCCGCTGGGTCAATTTTTGATCAGAAATGTTCAAATTCCTGAAGATATCAAATTTCTATTAGCAATTACATGTCAAACAATGGCACACCTGTGCAGTACAGAGTCTCCTGAAAATAACCACATATGGCATGATTGGCTGTCACATGTAAATACTTTATAATTTCAATTGTAATTGACCCTAAAAATTCCCCCACATTTTAGGATTCTAAGGGTTAATCCATTAGTAACATAATAATTTGCACTTCTACTACAGGCACGTTACAAAAGTATGGAGAAGTATTTGTCAAGTATTGAAGGTGAGGAACTCCAGTCCTGGAGGTTTTGGTGATGTTCCTGCTCAGGCACATCTGATTTAACTCCCCTGGATTTTAGTATGAAGTTCCCCGGCTTCAGCTGTTTTTGTGCTGCTAACTTGCTTCATAAATGTTTTATGCTACATCCAAAAACCACATAGTACTGCACTAATTAAGACGCCAAAACTAGTTCACCAGCATTAACTGGTTCCTCACACTGCTACAGAACACCTGCAGTCAGAACGCCCCTAAACATCCAGTCCATTTTTACACTGTACTCATACACTTTCAATGAAACAAATCTTTCAGCATCGTTAATCACACTGGACATCAGTTTACATCAGTTTACTACCTGCTCATTCTTTCTTTTCAATTGAATTGCACTTTAAAAATGTATCATATTGAAAAGAATATTATTTGCCTTTCAGGTGGTTTGACTGACAAGGGGCTGCTTTTCCCCAAACCGTCAGCCAATTCCTTTGTAAAGCTCACCGCCTTGAAGCCCCTGAATTTAGAGGCCTTTACTCTGTGTATGCGTCTGTTTGTGAATCCAGCTGTAGTAAACCAAGGCAACCGTGAGACCATCCTCTTCGCTTATTGCACCACAGAAGGTGATGAGCTTAACGTGTGGCAGGAGAAGGGCAAAATCTCCTTATACCTGAGAAGCAGCAGAGACGGTGTTTTCTATGACGTCCAACCTCTCTCCATCTTCGGCACAGACCTGTGCGTCACCTGGGAATCCAGGACAGGTCTGACTGCGTTCTGGGTGGACGGCCGCCGCAGCGCTCCGCAGGTGTACAGGAAAAACCACAAGATCCTGTCTGGTGGTGCTGTTATCCTGGGTCAGGATCCGGACTCTTTCGTTGGTAAATTTGATGAAAATCAGAGTTTTGTAGGTGAGATTTCTGATGTGAACATGTGGGATTATTTGCTGACAGATGATCAGATTAAGAACTTCAATGAGAAGGTGTGGGTGGGACCAGAACCAAATGTTCTTAACTGGAACACTGTGCAGTATGAAGTGAATGGGAATGTCCGTGAAGTGCCAGAGAAGTACAAATGACATGTAAGATGACAGTCACTGTAACAAGGTCCTGCAAAAAAATAGTGGGCCATGTTTTCTACAACAGTGCTGTAATCAGGCGTGTACCAGCATATATGCAAAATCACAAAATTGTTAAAAAAATAAATAAAAACATGCATGGATAAACAAACCTGTTTACTCAAACATATATCTCAAACATATGATATTATGGTCTTCAATGTGACGTCGTTTGTGCCACAGATTAATTTCTGCAACCTGATGATATCAATGGTATTATGTTCACTTTCCCACACTGGGTTTAATATGACACATTTGAAGCTTGTGTCCTTTAGTGAATGTTTAATACACATTCTTACATAATATATTGGGTCTTTTACTTCATACACTTCACAATATATGTGCTTGTGCTCAGTGACTTTAAACATGGCACTGTCTTAATACATGTACCTTTGCCACAAGTCAGTTTATGAAGTCTAGAGCTGCTCTAGACAACTGTAAGTGTAATTAATGTGAAACGGACGGGCAACAGCTCAGCCATGAAGCTTTAGACCATCCAAACTGACAGAGTGGGACCAGCAATTGCTGAAGTGTGTAGCAGTGTGCATAGAATAGTGCCAATATTAAAGTTGGAGGAGAGGTAATGGTCTGGGGCTATTTTATAGGGTTTAGGCTCGCTACCATGGTGAGAAGTGTCCTACACTTTAGCCTAGTGAAACTTCACTATCATGGTGAGAAGTGTTTCCAACCGCAGCCTAATCAGACTCATACCATAGTGAGAAATGTTCTGGCTTGTGGCGCAATCAAACTTTGCTACTTCAGTGAAAAGTGTTCCAGTTCATGGCTTAGTCAATTTTGGTAACACTTTACAACACTATGTTGTAGTTAATAAGTAACTAAATTTGAATTAAGCCGGAATGAATGAGTAGTGCTGCATTAATACTTAAAAAATACTCTTAACTACCAAAAAGTTAACTACTCAGTAGGTAATTGTGAACTAATGATTGGGGTAGTTCACTACAAACTAAACAATAACTGAGTCTCATAGAAAATTACTTATTAACTATGGTTTCTTAGAATAACTGCTCATAAATTACTGATCAGTTTAACATTACTTGCTCAATAGCTGAAATTGAAAAGGTTCCTGCTGAACTATAAACTGATGGAGTGTAGTCCAACACTCCTAGCAGTAGTGAAATATACTACACAGTGTGCAGTCTCTACAATATAATGGACTATATACTGCATTTCTATTCACAGAAACAGGTATCTTCAGAGTAGCCTGGGGGCATCACACCTACATCAACCTACAAATGAGACAATGCCAAAATTGCCCTCAAATTCACTTGGTTCTACATATTCCCAAGTGATTATGTAATTACTGTCTGTTAAACAATGAATGAGGTGTTGGTGTCCTTTATTAGGAGTTACAGCTGATCTGGAACAGTATTATAAAGTAAACATGGTAAGTCACAGTTAATGAACTAGGAGTTAATGATGATCAGGAACAGTATTATAAAGTGAAACACATGGTAACTCATTACTAATGAACTAGGAGTTAATGATGATCAGGAACAGTATTATAAAGTGAAACACATGGTAACTCATTGTTAATGAACTAGGAGTTAATGATGATCAGGAACAGTATTATAAAGTGAAACACATGGTAACTCATTAGTAATGAACTAGGAGTTAATGATGATCAGGAACAGTATTATAAAGTGAAACACATGGTAACTCATTACTAATGAACTAGGAGTTAATGATGATCAGGAACAGTATTATAAAGTGAAACACATGGTAACTTATTGTTAATGAACTAGGAGTTAATGATGATCAGGAACAGTATTATAAAGTGAAACACATGGTAACTCATTGTTAATGAACTAGGAGTTAATGATGATCAGGAACAGTATTATAAAGTGAAACACATGGTAACTCATTACTAATGAACTAGGAGTTAATGATGATCAGGAACAGTATTATAAAGTGAAACACATGGTAACTTATTGTTAATGTACTAGGAGTTAATGATGATCAGGAACAGTATTATAAAGTAAAACACATGGTAACTCATTACTAATGAACTAGGAGTTAATGATGATCAGGAACAGTATTATAAAGTGAAACACATGGTAACTTATTACTAATGAACTAGGAGTTAATGATGATCAGGAACAGTATTATAAAGTGAAACACATGGTAACTCATTACTAATGAACTAGGAGTTAATGATGATCAGGAACAGTATTATAAAGTGAAACACATGGTAACTCATTACTAATGCACTAGGATTTAATGATGATCAGGAACAGTATTATAAAGTGAAACACATGGTAACTCATTACTAATGAACTAGGAGTTAATGATGATCAGGAACAGTATTATAAAGTGAAACACATGGTAACTCATTACTAATGAACTAGGAGTTAATGATGATCTGGAACAGTATTATAAAGTGAAACACATGGTAACTCATTGTTAATGAACTACGAGTCGATGATGATCTGGAACAGTATTATAAAGTGAAATGCATTAGAAATAAAAGCCCCTAAAGAAATAATGTACTGTAATACAAAAATATTAAGAAAGACATTTTGAAAAAAAGTAAGAGTAAATAAGTTGTTTATCAAATCCTTTTTAAATTGTGAACAGTCCAATTGTGTAAAATTGAGTTAGCCCTGAGTTAGCTAGCTATATCACTGAAAATAATACACCCAAACAAAATGAAATCAAAATCTCTCATTTCTACTGAAGAAGAAATTCTGAGAGCTGAGCCTGATCACAGTGTGTTCTGCTAGAACATTAATTACACATTTTTCTGTTTCATTTCTGTGGCACAAAGTTTTAGCTTAGCTCATGTTAGTATATAATATCAATAAAGCACTCAGTACAGTACATGATTTCTTCAAGGGTTTTCATTTCTAATGTAGTTCATTAGTAATGAGTTACCATGTGTTTCACTTTATAATACTGTTCCAGATCATCATTAACTCCTAGTTCATTACTAATGAGTTACCATGTGTTTCACTTTATAATACTGTTCCTGATCATCATTAACTCCTAGTTCATTAGTAATGAGTTACCATGTGTTTCACTTTATAATACTGTTCCTGATCATCATTAACTCCTAGTTCATTAGTAATGAGTTACCATGTGTTTCACTTTATAATACTGTTCCTGATCATCATTAACTCCTAGTTCATTAGTAATGAGTTACCATGTGTTTCACTTTATAATACTGTTCCAGATCATCATTAACTCCTAGTTCATTAACAATAAGTTACCATGTGTTTCACTTTATAATACTGTTCCAGATCATCATTAACTCCTAGTTCATTAGTAATGAGTTACCATGTGTTTCACTTTATAATACTGTTCCAGATCATCATTAACTCCTAGTTCATTGACAATGAGTTACCATGTGTTTCACTTTATAATACTGTTCCAGATCATCATTAACTCCTAGTTCATTAGTAATGAGTTACCATGTGTTTCACTTTATAATACTGTTCCAGATCATTATTAACTCCTAGTTCATTAGTAATGAGTTACCACGTGTTTCACTTTATAATACTGTTCCTGATCATCATTAACTCCTAGTTCATTAGTAATGAGTTACCACGTGTTTCACTTTATAATACTGTTCCTGATCATCATTAACTCCTAGTTCATTAATAGTGAGTTACCATGTGTTTCACTTTATAATACTGTTCCAGATCATCATTAACTCCTAGTTCATTAACAATGAGTTACCATGTGTTTCACTTTATAATACTGTTCCTGATCATCATTAACTCCTAGTTCATTAACAATGAGTTACCATGTGTTTCACTTTATAATACTGTTCCTGATCATCATTAACTCCTAGTTCATTAGTAACGAGTTACCATGTGTTTCACTTTATAATACTGTTCCAGATCATCATTAACTCCTAGTTCATTGACAATGAGTTACCATGTGTTTCACTTTATAATACTGTTCCTGATCATCATTAACTCCTAGTTCATTAACAATGAGTTACCATGTGTTTCACTTTATAATACTGTTCCTGATCATCATTAACTCCTAGTTCATTAGTAATGAGTTACCATGTGTTTCACTTTATAATACTGTTCCTGATCATCATTAACTCCTAGTTCATTAGTAATGAGTTACCATGTGTTTCACTTTATAATACTGTTCCAGATCATCATTAACTCCTAGTTCATTGACAATAAGTTACCATGTGTTTCACTTTATAATACTGTTCCAGATCATTATTAACTCCTAGTTCATTAGTAATGAGTTACCATGTGTTTCACTTTATAATACTGTTCCTGATCATCATTAACTCCTAGTTCATTAGTAATGAGTTACCATGTGTTTCACTTTATAATACTGTTCCTGATCATCATTAACTCCTAGTTCATTAGTAATGAGTTACCACGTGTTTCACTTTATAATACTGTTCCTGATCATCATTAACTCCTAGTTCATTAGTTATGAGTTACCATGTGTTTCACTTTATAATACTGTTCCTGATCATCATTAACTCCTAGTTCATTAGTAATGAGTTACCATGTGTTTCACTTTATAATACTGTTCCTGATCATCATTAACTCCTAGTTCATTAGTAATGAGTTACCATGTGTTTCACTTTATAATACTGTTCCTGATCATCATTAACTCCTAGTTCATTAGTAATGAGTTACCATGTGTTTCACTTTATAATACTGTTCCTGATCATCATTAACTCCTAGTTCATTAGTTATGAGTTACCATGTGTTTCACTTTATAATACTGTTCCTGATCATCATTAACTCCTAGTTCATTAATAGTGAGTTACCATGTGTTTCACTTTATAATACTGTTCCTGATCATCATTAACTCCTAGTTCATTAACAATGAGTTACCATGTGTTTCACTTTATAATACTGTTCCTGATCATCATTAACTCCTAGTTCATTAGTAATGAGTTACCATGTGTTTCACTTTATAATACTGTTCCTGATCATCATTAACTCCTAGTTCATTAACAATGAGTTACTATGTGTTTCACTAAATCCTCACTAAATCATCCTTCACTAAATCATCATTAACTCCTAGTTCATTAATGATAAGGTGCCATACATTTCACTTTATACCATTCCTGATCATGATTAACTCCTATTTCCTTAATAGTGAGTTACCATGTGTTTCACTCCATAACACTGTTCCAGATCATGATTAAGTCCTGGTTCATTTATGATGAGTTACCATGTGTTTTACTTTATACTGTTCCTTGATAACCCTTCTTAATATGTAGAACCAAGTGAATTTGAAGGAAAGACACATACACAGTCAGATATTTCTATGATCCCTCTCTTCAACTGACCCTGTCCTCAAGAGGAATTTAAAGGAGAACCACTGTTCAGAAGAAACACTGACACATGTGCTCCTGCAGAAAATAGTGGCATTTTCTAAAGATGAGGGGTAAACAGACTGGTCTACTGAATACTGTAGTATTTTAGCAGTTGTCCCATTTGTAGGCTAATGTGCACATTGGTTCATACTGCCAAATATGAAGCTGCACATTAGCCTTTTAAGGTTTCTGATCAATACAAACACATAAGGGACACCAGTCACTATAGTGTGGCTTGATGACCCAGACTTCTCTGAGGAAACCTGTTTCTGTCAATAGAAATGGAGGATATAACCCATTATATTGTAGAGACTGAACACTACAACACTACTCATTCGTTCCTGTTTAGTTCCAAATTAGTCACTATGAAACAGTATTATAAGGTGTTACCTCAGTTTCTGCTGTCTACTGCCTTTCGCCCGAAGACTGCTGGGATAGGCTCCAGCATCCCCCCGCGACCCTGACGGAGAAGCGGCTTAGACAATGGATGGATGGATGGATGGAACATTCATAGAGCCATATTTTGTTACAGCAGTGTAGCTCCACCTATTCCTGTTGAAGCAATATGGAGTGTGGTTCCTACAGGTTTATTAGAGTGCCCATGGGGAAGCTCTCAGTTTATATAGTCTGGTGTCTTGGTACAGAATGTTCTTGTCACCCAGTAACCACTACGCATACAGACGTCATTGGCCACTGTTGATGGTTAAACCTCCCGTCAAGAATGCGTTGTTAATGTACAAACAGGAAATGACCACATCAGCCTTCATCATCATCAAGGTCGCTGATGACACAAGTGTGGTGGGTCTGATCAGCAATACGATGAGTCAGGATACAGAGAGGAGGTGCAGTGGCTAACGGACTGGTGCTGAGCCAACAACCTGTCTCTGAATGTAGATAAAACTAAGGAGATGGTTGTTGACCACCCCCCACTGAACATCACTGGCTCGGCTGGGGAAATTGTCAGGAGCACCAAGTTCCTCGGTATCCACATCACACAGAACCTCACCTGGTTCCTCAACACCAACTCCATAGCCAAGAGAGCCCAGCAGGAGACTGAAGAAGGCTCATCTCCCCCCTCCCATCATCACCATGTTCTACAGAATTTAATGAGACTTTACTATGCATCATATGAAATATTCAGGTTGTTTTATTGTATTATGTGTGGTTGTGTTATATTAGGGACTATGCAACTAAAAATTATTAATTGGATAGTATTTTAATTCTAATTTACTGCTTATAAACTGCTATATGAGGGAAAAAAATGAAGACCAATAATTGTTTAACAATTATCACCACATCTCACTATAAATTCCTACACACTGTCCGATATTTCCCAATTGTTCTGCATCAACTAGCCAAACCCAACGACAAAGCACTTCAACCAAAACACATGTAGTGTGAAGAATATGAAGTAAAAGGTGCAAAATCTAAGAATATGGATTAAATATTTTCTTCAGGATACAGATGTCCATGTGTAAGCTAGAGCAATGCAGTGTGAAACCCAGTGTGGGAAAGTGAATGTACACCATCATTAGCCTCGTGTTAAATAGACATAAATGCCAGCAGGTTGTAGACATTTGCCTTATCTGTGGTAAAAATGTATAAAGGCCATTACATTGAAGACTATTATATAAATGATGCAAGTGGCTGGTGCACATTCAAGATTATATGATTATATAAAAATGTCACCGTTCATGAAATTATTGTTATATCTTGGGATTTAATGTTGGTACAGTAGAGGTACAAATATAGCTCTGGGTAAAGAAGTGCCATACAGTAGAGGTTTTTAAGTCCTTCGTTGACTGTAAATTGTTATGCTTATTAAAACACACAGAGGATCAATATTTGGATGCACTTGTTTTTAAATGATTTTTATTATATGCATTGTAAAAGTTTAACCACCACTATTGGCCTGCTATTTTAAAAATGACATTCAGAATATATGTTTCTCTTTTTCAATCAATATTGCGATCATAAGCATTAAAGTAATCACCATGTAATCATCATGGTAAGTAATTAGTATAAGCATAAATCTTAGTATAAGAGTATAATTAGTATAAGCATGAATTTTATATCTGTATATATGCTGGTATATGCATGATTGCAGCATTATTGCAGAAGACATTGCCCACTACTTGCATACAGAGTCTTACAAAGATATATGTTTTACATATCAGTTGTATTTCTCTGGCACTACCAGGACATTCCCATTTACTTCATATTTTATAGTGTCCCAGTTAAGCACATTTGGTTCTGGTCCCAACCACACCCTATCACTGAAGTTCCTAATCTGATCGTCCATCAGCACATAATCCCACATGTTCACATCTGAAATCTCACCCACAAAACTCTGGTTTATTTCAAATTTACCAACGAACGAGTCCGGATCCTGACCCAGGATAACGGCACCACCAGACTGGACCTTGTGGTTTTGCCTGTACACCTGCAGAGTGCTGCGGCGGCCGTCCACCCAGAACGCAGTCAGACCTGTGCTGGATTCCCAGGTGACGCACAGGTCTGTGCGGAAGATGGAGAGAAGTGGGACTGCATAGAAAGCACCCTCTGAGCTGCTTCTCAGGTATAAGGAGATGTTGCCCTTCTCCTGCCACAAGTTAAGCTCATCGTGGTCTTGGGTGCGATAAGCGAAGAGGATGGTCTCACGTTCCACTTTGGAAACTACGTTTGGATCCACAGACAGACGCATACACAGAGTAAAGGCGTCTAAGTTCAGGGGCTTCAGGGGGGTGAGCTTCACGTAGGAATTGGCCGACGTGTTTGGGAAAAGCAGCCCCTTGCTATTCACACCACCTGAAAAGCAGAAAGTTCTTCTATGATGCAGTTCTTTCATAGCAATCGTTTTAAGGTTGGACAAGCTTGAAAGACCACTGGCAACAATCACATTCATAATATGAAACTTATTTTTGTCAAAATTCTTCAGAACAGGCCCCTAATATCAAAACAAATGCTAAACAGCTGGATTGTGTTGTCACAGTTAATGAAAACTTGGCAGGTTGATACTGAGATCGACATAGAATTTCCTACAACTAAAATTTTAACTAGATAAACAAACCCCAATTTTGTGACCTTCCAGAAAACCATGTCAAAACTAAAAGAATGAATTTAGTCATACAACAGATGGAATAGTGGGATTTAGTTTAAACAACATCTCAGAAATGCCATTTTTACAGGAGAAGGAAAAACATTACTTTTAATGTAAGTCAATGGAACCAGAAATATTTCTAATCTCTTTTGGCCCATTCATCATGAAAGTTTGACACATTATAAAGGACAAAAGGTATTTTCAAATTATGCAAAAAACTGGAAAACGCTAAAAATGTAGATATGAGGTTTTGTTCCGACAGCAGCGATATATATTTTATTATATATACACACACACCATATTAATGAATGGACTTCTAAAGGCCACCACACACTTGAACATTTTTTTAAAGCCAGTTACACACACCGACACAGACATTCCCATTCTAATCTATGCAAAAAACTGGAAAATGACAAAAGATATGAGGTTTTGTTCCAACAGCAGTGATATATATTTTATTATACACACACACACACACACACACACACAAATATTAGTGGACTTCTAAAGGCCATCACACACTCTGTACACACACCGACAGACATTCCCTCAGCTAACGTGTAATCCAAGCCTTGTATCCTTCAGCTTGAAAAGAACGGGTTTGTGATGAGGTAGTAAACTGACACTACGTGCAGTTAATGATGCTGAAAGTTTTATTTAGAAAAGTGTTTAAATTAAAAGTTTACTAGCAGAGTGTAAAATTTAACTTGCGCTTGATGTTTTTTGAAACGCTCATTGCGTGCATCTGATGCTGCACAAGGTGTCCGGTGTGTAATGTCCTTAATGGTGTTACAGTTTTGGGGTTTTGGGCACAGCATAAAACATTTTCTTAGCTTGCTAGCTGCACCACAACAGCTGAAGGCTGGGAACTTTGTTATAGAATTAGGACCCTCCAGGACTGGAGTTCCCCACTGCTGTGGTACACCTTCATTACTCAACAAATGCTTTTGTATCCTCCATAATTCTGTAGTGTGCCTGTAGTAGAAGTGTGCATTATTGCATTACTGATGGAATAAGAACAGAAAGATGGCTGATATTTCCTGTGAGACTGCTGCAGGTTCTATAGATACTGTGCCATAATTTAAGTAAATCTCACCTCAACATCAGGAATTTAAGACAAGCGTCCTACATCCATCATGCTCTGCTAAATGATCCAGCCCCTAACAGGAAGATGCCTAGATACAGGTGAGCACTTCCACCTGGACTAGCCTGAATTCATAGACCTCTCAGAATTAAGCCCATGTGCTTGAGTTTATTTTTAATAACAGTTGTGATCAGAACAAAGAAAACAAGCTTACCTTCACAAACAGCGGTCAGAGTCAGGAGGACACCCAGCAGAACGAGCACGGACTTCATTTTACTGCAAGTATTTCAGCAGAACCTGTTAGCCTTCATCACAATTCACACAGCTGACGGCCACATTTAACACCAGCAAAACTAAAGTAGGGGATGAAAGGGAAGCACAAGTGTGAACTCACCTGGTGGGTACGCCAGTCAGACACTCCAGAAGCTTCTCTTAGTTGGGTCTATTTTCCAGTCTAAAGCTGAGGGCTACAGCTCCTGCATTTAGGACAAGTCATATTTACATAAGGAACATTCTGATTGACAGGTCAGCTCTTGCAGTTTGTTTACAGTAAACATTTTGTTCCAGAGTGTACTGTGTGTACTGTAGAGTATTTGATTTGAAAAGATAAGGACACGGGGATGAGAACCAGATAGGGAAAAAAATAGATTGATCACAGATGTTAAGATTCCCTTATTAGTCCCACAGTGGGGAAATTCCACCTCCACATTTAACCCATCTGTGAAGTGAAACACCACATACACACACTAGTGAATACACACACTAGGGGGCAACGAGCACACTTGCCCGGAGCGGTGGGCAGGCCTATCCACAGCACCCAGGGAGTAGTTGGGGGTTAGGTATCTTGCTCAAAGACACCTCAGGCACGCACTGTCGGCTCTGGGGATTGAACCGGCGACCTTCCAGTCACAAGGCTGGTTCCCTGACCTCCAGCCCATGACAGCCCATGTGAAGGTCTCTGGTCAATTTCTTTCACACTTGCAGCTTGTTAATGTGGATTCTTCATGACTGCACCTAAAATGAAAAAAAGGTTGCAAAAAAAAAAAACCTCCCCAGAAAAAACAAACACCAAGCAACACAATAGGATGAGAATAATCAAGACAAATAGGAGACAGTGTGAAAAGTAAGCAATAGAATAAGAAAAGGATTTTTATAACAAGGGCGGTGTGGTGGCGTGGTGGGTAGCGCTGTCGCCTCACAGCAAGGAGGGCCTGTGTTCGATTCCCCAGCTGGGTGACCAGGGTCTTCTCTGTGTGGAGTCTGCATGTTCTCCCTGTGTCTGTGTGGGTTTCCTCTGGGTTCTCTGGTTTCCTCCCACAGTCCAAAGACATGCAGTCAGGCCAATTAGACATGCTAAACTGCCCCTGGGTGTGAGTGTCTGTCTGCCCTGCGATGGACTGGCGACCTGTCTAGGGTGTATCCTGCCTTCCGCCCAAAGACTGCTGGGACAGGCTCCAGCATCCCCCCTGTGACCCTGATGGAGAAGTGGCTTAGAAAATGGATGGATGGATTTTTATAATGAATAACAGTGAACTATGTTTTTCACAGCACCACACACCTTTGAAAGCCTTTTGCAAAGTGATGAAAGAATGGGGGCAGTCGTGGGCTGGAGGTTAGGGAACCAGTTTGTGGGAACCAATTTCCCCGTTTGTGGGACTAATAAGGGTCTCTTAATCTTAAGAAGTAAAGCAGGTGAGCCGCTGTTTCGAATAGATGTTAAAATATGTATCAGCAGTGTCTCCAGCTAAAATATGTAAAATATTCTAAAGAAAAATTTGGTAAATGATTCTACAAATGAAAGCACCTGGGACAAGCTGCAAGTCCTGATCAGTTGAGAACCTTGGGGGACTCAACAAGACCTGGCAAATCATTTTGATGAAGGCTTTACTTAGAAAAGGTAGATTTGAAATTTGTCTAAATGATTTAGTACGGAACAATCCAAGCTACTCTTTTTCAGCAGAGGCTTCATCAGGGCAGTTTTTAAAGCATCTGGAAAAGCACAGAGAACAATTTACAACAGTTAAAGCATCGTTGTGCACACAATCAAAAACCATCTTAAGGAATGACGTAGGAACAGGGTCAAGATCACATGTGGATGAACTTGGTTTGTTTAAAATAGTTGTGACCTCCTCACAGTTGATAAGATGTCATTACTGTTGTAGGAGGCCGATCAGGAACATTATAGGAGCTTGTCTGAGTGTCTGGATATTTTCAGAGCGTTATTATAGACGGAGATCTGCTGTTTGAGAATATCATACTGTACCTGCAGTTTAGTTTTCCCCCATAAGCGTCTGATTTAGTACCATTTCTCTTAAGCGGGCGCATTTCCACGTTCATCCATGGATTTTTAAGAATGCGTGAGCTTTTCTTCCTTTTTATTGGGGTGAGAAGGTCAAGGTTTTCCCATAATCTAGCACTTAGATCGGAGACTAGATCATTACAGGATGGAGTTGTCTGTGTAGTCGCTGAACTATTATAGAGAAAAGTGTTGAATCAGCACCTGCCGTGTGCTACCATCATTCTATAGAAGATGTACAAGGCTTCTTTTAATGCTTTCATTTTTAATGAGCTGATTAGTTGGATCAGGTGTCCTGGGACCAGGGAAAACAGTAAAACTACATGTTATATATGGTGCATGACAGCATTAGTGTCTACAGTGTAACAGGATTATACAAGGTATTATAAGTAATTATGTAACCATACTGCATTATTAATACAGGATTTGTAGGAGCTGCTAGAGTTTTTGTGAGGTTGCAGCACAACATTTTGTTAGCTGTTTGCATAAAAACTGCACCCACTTAATGCTTTGCATTTATAGATTCTAAGGAAAGATACCTTGACTAGAAGTCAATACTGCTGACCAAATATGTTTCTTTGTGCTCATATAAAAATGTCACAATTCAAACAACTGAGTGTACATGACTGTCAAACTAACACCCAACTCCTTTCTGGGTATTAATTATCCAGGCGCAGGACCAGCCCTGAATGACATAATACACGCATTTCACGCGACTCAGTCCAAACACAAGCCTGCTCGAGTACAGACTAGTTTGTATGACTTAGAAAACTATAGCGTATCTCAATATAAATGCCAGTGTAACATTTTCACAGTTTTTTCTGGGGCCATCTGGTCTGATACCTTTTCTCTGGGGCCGTTTGGTCAGATACCTTTTCTCTGGGGCCGTTTGGTCAGATACCTTTTCTCTGGGGCCGTTTGGTCTGATACCTTTTCTCTGAGGCCGTCTGGTCATATACCTTTTCTCTGGGGCCGTTTGGTCTGATACCTTTTCTCTGAGGCCGTCTGGTCAGATACCTTTTCTCTGAGGCCGTCTGGTCAGATACCTTTTCTCTGAGGCCGTCTGGTCATATACCTTTTCTCTGGGGCCGTTTGGTCTGATACCTTTTCTCTGAGGCCGTTTGGTCCGATACCTTTTCTCTGAGGCCGTCTGGTCAGATACCTTTTCTCTGAGGCCGTCTGGTCAGATACCATTTCTCTGGGGCCGTTTGGTCTGGTACCTTTTCTCTGGGGCCGTTTAGTCTGATACCTTTTCTCTGGGGCCGTTTAGTCTGATACCTTTTCTCTGGGGCCGTTTAGTCTGATACCTTTTCTCTGAGGCCGTCTGGTCAGATACCTTTTCTCTGAGGCCGTCTGGTCAGATACCATTTCTCTGGGGCCGTTTGGTCTGGTACCTTTTCTCTGAGGCCGTTTGGTCCGATACCTTTTCTCTGGGGCCGTTTAGTCTGATACCTTTTCTCTGGGGCCTTTTAGTCTGATACCTTTTCTCTGAGGCCGTCTGGTCAGATACCTTTTCTCTGAGGCCGTCTGGTCAGATACCATTTCTCTGGGGCCGTTTGGTCTGGTACCTTTTCTCTGAGGCCGTTTGGTCCGATACCTTTTCTCTGGGGCCGTTTGGTCTGATACCTTTTCTCTGAGGCCGTCTGGTCAGATACCTTTTCTCTGGGGCCGTTTGGTCTGATACCTTTTCTCTGAGGCCGTTTGGTCCGATGCCTTTTCTCTGGGGCCGTTTGGTCAGATACCTTTCCTCTGGGGCCGTTTGGTCCGATACCTTTTCTCTGGGGCCGTTTGGTCAGATACCTTTTCTCTGGGGCCGTTTAGTCTGATACCTTTTCTCTGGGGCCGTTTGGTCCGATACCTTTTCTCTGGGGCCGTTTGGTCAGATACCTTTTCTCTTGGGCCGTCTGGCACAGAGTACAGAGTACAATTTACAACAGTTAAAGCATCATTGTGCACACAATTGAAAAACCATCTTAAGGAATGACGTAGGAACAGGGTCAAGATCACATGTGGATGAACTTGGTTTGTTTAAAATAGTTGTGACCTCCTCACAGTTGATAAGATGTCATTACTGTTGTAGGAGGCCGATCAGGAACATTATAGGAGCTTGTCTGAGTCTGCGGAGCTACACCCTGTCGTATCAGGAATGTTTTATTTTGGAAATGACTTGTGAAGCCTTCACAGACTTTAGAAAATAAATCATCATTAAACGCACTAGCAGAGTTGGGGTTAATTATTTGGATTATGGTGGAGAAAAGCATTTTGGTGTTATTTTTGGTGTCTATTGATTACACTGGAGAGGAATGACTGTCTGGATATTTTCAGAGCGTTATTATAGACGGAGATCTGCTCTGTTAGAATATCATACTGTACCCGCAGTTTAGTTTTCCTCCACAAGCGTCTGATTTACGACAATTTCTCTTAAGCGGGCGTATTTCTCTTAGGCTGGGGTATTTCTCTTAAGTGGGCATATTTCTCTTAGGCTGGCTCATTCCTCTTAAGGGGGCGTATTTCTCTTAAGCGGGCGTATTTCTCTTAAGCGGGCGTATTTCTCTTAGTGGGCTAATTTCTCTTAAGTGGGCGTATTTCTCTTAAGCGGGCGTATTTCTCTTAGGCTGGTGTATTTCTCTTAGGCTGGCGTATTTCTCTTAAGCGGGCATATTTCTCTTAGGCTGGCTCATTCCTCTTAAGGGGGCGTATTTCTCTTAGGCTGGCTTATTCCTCTTAAGCAGGCGCATTTCTCTTAAGCGGGCGTATTTCGCTTAAGCAGGCGTATTTCTCTTACACTGGTTTATTCCTCTTAAGCAGGCGTATTTCTCTTAAGCGGGCGTATTTCTCTTAAGGGGGCGTATTCCTCTTAAGCAGGCGCATTTCTCTTAAGCGGGCGTATTTCTCTTAAGCAGGCGTATTTCTCTTAGTGGGCTTATTCCGCTTAAGGGGGCGTATTTCTCTTAAACGGGCATATTTCTCTTAGGCTGGCTCATTCCTCTTAAGGGGGCGTATTTCTCTTAAGCGGGCGTATTTCTCATAGTGGGCTTATTTCTCTTAAGCGGGCGTATTTCTCTTAAGCGGGCGTATTTCTCTTAGGCTGGCGTATTTCTCTTAGGCTGGCGTATTCCTCTTAAGCAGGCTTATTCCTCTTAAGCGGGCGTATTTCTCTTAAGTGGGCGTATTTCTCTTAAGCGGGCGTATTTCTCTTAAGCAGGCGTATTTCTCTTAGTGGGCTTATTCCTCTTAAGCGGGCATATTTCTCTTAGTAGGCTTATTCCTCTTAAGCAGGCTTATTCCTCTTAAGTGGGCGTATTTCTCTTAGGCTGGCGTATTTCTCTTAGTCGGCATATTCCTCTTAAGGGGGCGTATTTCTCTTAGGCTGGCTTATTCCTCTTAAGCGGGCGTATTTCTCTTAAGCGGGCGTATTCCTCTTAAGCAGGCTTATTCCTCTTAAGCGGGCGTATTTCTCTTAGGCTGGCGTATTTCTCTTAGGCTGGCGTATTTCTCTTAAGCGGGCATATTTCTCTTAGGCTGGCTCATTCCTCTTAAGGGGGCGTATTTCTATTAGCTGGCTCATTCCTCTTAAGGGGGCGTATTTCTCTTAAGCGGGCGTTTTTCTTTTAGTGGGCTTATTCCTCTTAAGGGGGCGTATTTCTCTTAAGCGGGCATATTTCTCTTAGGCTGGCATATTCCTCTTAAGCAGGCGTATTTCTCTTAAGCGGGCGTATTCCTCTTAAGCAGGCTTATTCCTCTTAAGTGGGCGTATTTCTCTTAGGCTGGCGTATTTCTCTTAGTGGGCTTATTCCTCTTAAGGGGGCGTATTTCTCTTAGGCTGGCTTATTCCTCTTAAGCGGGTGTATTTCTCTTAAGCGGGCGTATTCCTCTTAAGCAGGCGTATTTCTCTTAAGCGGGCGTATTTCTCTTAAGCAGGCGTATTTCTCTTAGTGGGCTTATTCCTCTTAAGCGGGCGTATTTCTCTTAGGCTGGCTTATTCCTCTTAAGCGGGTGTATTTCTCTTAAGAGGGCGTATTTCTCTTAAGCAGGCGTATTTCTCTTAGTGGGCTTATTCCTCTTAAGGGGGCGTATTTCTCTTAGGCTGGCTTATTCCTCTTAAGCGGGCGTATTTCTCTTGAGCGGGCGTATTTCTCTTAAGCAGGCTTATTCCTCTTAAGCGGGCGTATTTCTCTTAAGCAGGCATATTCCTCTTAAGCAGGCTTATTCCTCTTCAGCGGGCATATTTCTCTTAGACTGGCTTATTCCTCTTAAGCAGGCGTATTTCTCTTAAGCGGGCGTATTTCTCTTAAGGGGGCGTATTCCTCTTAAGCAGGCGTATTTCTCTTAAGCGGGCATATTTCTCTTAAGCAGGCGTATTTCTCTTAGTGGGCTTATTCCTCTTAAGGGGGCGTATTTCTCTTAGGCTGGCTTATTCCTCTTAAGCGGGCGTATTTCTCTTAGACTGGCTTATTCCTCTTAAGCAGGCGTATTTCTCTTAAGCAGGCGTATTTCTCTTAAGGGGGCGTATTCCTCTTAAGCAGGCGTATTTCTCTTAAGCGGGCATATTTCTCTTAAGCAGGCGTATTTCTCTTAGTGGGCTTATTCCTCTTAAGGGGGCGTATTTCTCTTAGGCTGGCTTATTCCTCTTAAGCGGGCGTATTTCTCTTAAGTGGGCGTATTTCTCTTAAGTAGGCGTATTTCTCTTAAGCAGGCGTATTTCTCTTAGTGGGCTTATTCCTCTTAAGGGGGCGTATTTCTCTTAGGCTGGCTTATTCCTCTTAAGCGGGCGTATTTCTCTTAAGCGGGCGTATTTCTCTTAAGCAGGCGTATTTCTCTTAGTGGGCTTATTCCTCTTAAGGGGGCGTATTTCTCTTAGTCTGGCTCATTCCTCTTAAGTGGGCGTATTTCTCTTAAGCGGGCGTATTTCTCTTAAGCAGGCTTATTCCTCTTATGCGGGCGTATTTCTCTTAAGCGGGCGTATTCCTCTTAAGCAGGCGTATTTCTCTTAGTGGGCTTATTCCTCTTAAGCGGGCATATTTCTCTTAGTAGGCTTATTCCTCTTAAGCAGGCTTATTCCTCTTAAGTGGGCGTATTTCTCTTAGGCTGGCGTATTTCTCTTAGTCGGCTTATTCCTCTTAAGGGGGCGTATTTCTCTTAGGCTGGCTTATTCCTCTTAAGCGGGCGTATTTCTCTTAAGCGGGCGTATTCCTCTTAAGCAGGCTTATTCCTCTTAAGCGGGCGTATTTCTCTTAGACTGGCTTATTCCTCTTAAGCAGGCGTATTTCTCTGAAGCGGGCGTATTCCTCTTAAGCAGGCGTATTTCTCTTAAGCGGGCGTATTTCTCTTAAGCAGGCGTATTTCTCTTAGTGGGCTTATTCCTCTTAAGCGGGCGTATTTCTCTTAGGCTGGCTTATTCCTCTTAAGCGGGCGTATTTCTCTTAAGCGGGCGTATTTCTCTTAAGCAGGCGTATTTCACTTAGTGGGCTTATTCCTCTTAAGGGGGTGTATTTCTCTTAGGCTGGCTTATTCCTCTTAAGCGGGCGTATTTCTCTTAAGCAGGCTTATTGCTCTTCAGCGGGGGTATTTCTCTTAGACTGGCTTATTCCTCTCAAGCAGGCGTATTTCTCTTAAGCGGGCGTATTCCTCTTAAGCGGGCGTATTTCTCTTAAGCAGGCGTATTTCTCTTAGTGGGCTTATTCCTCTTAAGGGGGCGTATTTCTCTTAGGCTGGCTTATTCCTCTTAAGCGGGCGTATTTCTCTTAAGCAGGCGTATTTCTCTTAGGCTGGTGTATACCTCTCATCTGCTGTTTGAGAATATCATACTGTACCTGCAGTTTAGTTTTCCCCCATAAGCGTCTGATTTAGTACCATTTCTCTTAAGCGGGCGCATTTCCACGTTCATCCATGGATTTTTAAGAATGCGTGAGCTTTTCTTCCTTTTTATTGGGGTGAGAAGGTCAAGGTTTTCCCATAATCTAGCACTTAGATCGGAGACTAGATCATTACAGGATGGAGTTGTCTGTGTAGTCGCTGAACTATTATAGAGAAAAGTGTTGAATCAGCACCTGCCGTGTGCTACCATCATTCTATAGAAGATGTACAAGGCTTCTTTTAATGCTTTCATTTTTAATGAGCTGATTAGTTGGATCAGGTGTCCTGGGACCAGGGAAAACAGTAAAACTACATGTTATATATGGTGCATGACAGCATTAGTGTCTACAGTGTAACAGGATTATACAAGGTATTATAAGTAATTATGTAACCATACTGCATTATTAATACAGGATTTGTAGGAGCTGCTAGAGTTTTTGTGAGGTTGCAGCACAACATTTTGTTAGCTGTTTGCATAAAAACTGCACCCACTTAATGCTTTGCATTTATAGATTCTAAGGAAAGATACCTTGACTAGAAGTCAATACTGCTGACCAAATATGTTTCTTTGTGCTCATATAAAAATGTCACAATTCAAACAACTGAGTGTACATGACTGTCAAACTAACACCCAACTCCTTTCTGGGTATTAATTATCCAGGCGCAGGACCAGCCCTGAATGACATAATACACGCATTTCACGCGACTCAGTCCAAACACAAGCCTGCTCGAGTACAGACTAGTTTGTATGACTTAGAAAACTATAGCGTATCTCAATATAAATGCCAGTGTAACATTTTCACAGTTTTTTCTGGGGCCATCTGGTCTGATACCTTTTCTCTGGGGCCGTTTGGTCAGATACCTTTTCTCTGGGGCCGTTTGGTCAGATACCTTTTCTCTGGGGCCGTTTGGTCTGATACCTTTTCTCTGAGGCCGTCTGGTCATATACCTTTTCTCTGGGGCCGTTTGGTCTGATACCTTTTCTCTGAGGCCGTCTGGTCAGATACCTTTTCTCTGAGGCCGTCTGGTCAGATACCTTTTCTCTGAGGCCGTCTGGTCATATACCTTTTCTCTGGGGCCGTTTGGTCTGATACCTTTTCTCTGAGGCCGTTTGGTCCGATACCTTTTCTCTGAGGCCGTCTGGTCAGATACCTTTTCTCTGAGGCCGTCTGGTCAGATACCATTTCTCTGGGGCCGTTTGGTCTGGTACCTTTTCTCTGGGGCCGTTTAGTCTGATACCTTTTCTCTGGGGCCGTTTAGTCTGATACCTTTTCTCTGGGGCCGTTTAGTCTGATACCTTTTCTCTGAGGCCGTCTGGTCAGATACCTTTTCTCTGAGGCCGTCTGGTCAGATACCATTTCTCTGGGGCCGTTTGGTCTGGTACCTTTTCTCTGAGGCCGTTTGGTCCGATACCTTTTCTCTGGGGCCGTTTAGTCTGATACCTTTTCTCTGGGGCCTTTTAGTCTGATACCTTTTCTCTGAGGCCGTCTGGTCAGATACCTTTTCTCTGAGGCCGTCTGGTCAGATACCATTTCTCTGGGGCCGTTTGGTCTGGTACCTTTTCTCTGAGGCCGTTTGGTCCGATACCTTTTCTCTGGGGCCGTTTGGTCTGATACCTTTTCTCTGAGGCCGTCTGGTCAGATACCTTTTCTCTGGGGCCGTTTGGTCTGATACCTTTTCTCTGAGGCCGTTTGGTCCGATGCCTTTTCTCTGGGGCCGTTTGGTCAGATACCTTTCCTCTGGGGCCGTTTGGTCCGATACCTTTTCTCTGGGGCCGTTTGGTCAGATACCTTTTCTCTGGGGCCGTTTAGTCTGATACCTTTTCTCTGGGGCCGTTTGGTCCGATACCTTTTCTCTGGGGCCGTTTGGTCAGATACCTTTTCTCTTGGGCCGTCTGGCACAGAGTACAGAGTACAATTTACAACAGTTAAAGCATCATTGTGCACACAATTGAAAAACCATCTTAAGGAATGACGTAGGAACAGGGTCAAGATCACATGTGGATGAACTTGGTTTGTTTAAAATAGTTGTGACCTCCTCACAGTTGATAAGATGTCATTACTGTTGTAGGAGGCCGATCAGGAACATTATAGGAGCTTGTCTGAGTCTGCGGAGCTACACCCTGTCGTATCAGGAATGTTTTATTTTGGAAATGACTTGTGAAGCCTTCACAGACTTTAGAAAATAAATCATCATTAAACGCACTAGCAGAGTTGGGGTTAATTATTTGGATTATGGTGGAGAAAAGCATTTTGGTGTTATTTTTGGTGTCTATTGATTACACTGGAGAGGAATGACTGTCTGGATATTTTCAGAGCGTTATTATAGACGGAGATCTGCTCTGTTAGAATATCATACTGTACCCGCAGTTTAGTTTTCCTCCACAAGCGTCTGATTTACGACAATTTCTCTTAAGCGGGCGTATTTCTCTTAGGCTGGGGTATTTCTCTTAAGTGGGCATATTTCTCTTAGGCTGGCTCATTCCTCTTAAGGGGGCGTATTTCTCTTAAGCGGGCGTATTTCTCTTAAGCGGGCGTATTTCTCTTAGTGGGCTAATTTCTCTTAAGTGGGCGTATTTCTCTTAAGCGGGCGTATTTCTCTTAGGCTGGTGTATTTCTCTTAGGCTGGCGTATTTCTCTTAAGCGGGCATATTTCTCTTAGGCTGGCTCATTCCTCTTAAGGGGGCGTATTTCTCTTAGGCTGGCTTATTCCTCTTAAGCAGGCGCATTTCTCTTAAGCGGGCGTATTTCGCTTAAGCAGGCGTATTTCTCTTACACTGGTTTATTCCTCTTAAGCAGGCGTATTTCTCTTAAGCGGGCGTATTTCTCTTAAGGGGGCGTATTCCTCTTAAGCAGGCGCATTTCTCTTAAGCGGGCGTATTTCTCTTAAGCAGGCGTATTTCTCTTAGTGGGCTTATTCCGCTTAAGGGGGCGTATTTCTCTTAAGCGGGCATATTTCTCTTAGGCTGGCTCATTCCTCTTAAGGGGGCGTATTTCTCTTAAGCGGGCGTATTTCTCATAGTGGGCTTATTTCTCTTAAGCGGGCGTATTTCTCTTAAGCGGGCGTATTTCTCTTAGGCTGGCGTATTTCTCTTAGGCTGGCGTATTCCTCTTAAGCAGGCTTATTCCTCTTAAGCGGGCGTATTTCTCTTAAGTGGGCGTATTTCTCTTAAGCGGGCGTATTTCTCTTAAGCAGGCGTATTTCTCTTAGTGGGCTTATTCCTCTTAAGCGGGCATATTTCTCTTAGTAGGCTTATTCCTCTTAAGCAGGCTTATTCCTCTTAAGTGGGCGTATTTCTCTTAGGCTGGCGTATTTCTCTTAGTCGGCATATTCCTCTTAAGGGGGCGTATTTCTCTTAGGCTGGCTTATTCCTCTTAAGCGGGCGTATTTCTCTTAAGCGGGCGTATTCCTCTTAAGCAGGCTTATTCCTCTTAAGCGGGCGTATTTCTCTTAGGCTGGCGTATTTCTCTTAGGCTGGCGTATTTCTCTTAAGCGGGCATATTTCTCTTAGGCTGGCTCATTCCTCTTAAGGGGGCGTATTTCTATTAGCTGGCTCATTCCTCTTAAGGGGGCGTATTTCTCTTAAGCGGGCGTTTTTCTTTTAGTGGGCTTATTCCTCTTAAGGGGGCGTATTTCTCTTAAGCGGGCATATTTCTCTTAGGCTGGCATATTCCTCTTAAGCAGGCGTATTTCTCTTAAGCGGGCGTATTCCTCTTAAGCAGGCTTATTCCTCTTAAGTGGGCGTATTTCTCTTAGGCTGGCGTATTTCTCTTAGTGGGCTTATTCCTCTTAAGGGGGCGTATTTCTCTTAGGCTGGCTTATTCCTCTTAAGCGGGTGTATTTCTCTTAAGCGGGCGTATTCCTCTTAAGCAGGCGTATTTCTCTTAAGCGGGCGTATTTCTCTTAAGCAGGCGTATTTCTCTTAGTGGGCTTATTCCTCTTAAGCGGGCGTATTTCTCTTAGGCTGGCTTATTCCTCTTAAGCGGGTGTATTTCTCTTAAGAGGGCGTATTTCTCTTAAGCAGGCGTATTTCTCTTAGTGGGCTTATTCCTCTTAAGGGGGCGTATTTCTCTTAGGCTGGCTTATTCCTCTTAAGCGGGCGTATTTCTCTTGAGCGGGCGTATTTCTCTTAAGCAGGCTTATTCCTCTTAAGCGGGCGTATTTCTCTTAAGCAGGCATATTCCTCTTAAGCAGGCTTATTCCTCTTCAGCGGGCATATTTCTCTTAGACTGGCTTATTCCTCTTAAGCAGGCGTATTTCTCTTAAGCGGGCGTATTTCTCTTAAGGGGGCGTATTCCTCTTAAGCAGGCGTATTTCTCTTAAGCGGGCATATTTCTCTTAAGCAGGCGTATTTCTCTTAGTGGGCTTATTCCTCTTAAGGGGGCGTATTTCTCTTAGGCTGGCTTATTCCTCTTAAGCGGGCGTATTTCTCTTAGACTGGCTTATTCCTCTTAAGCAGGCGTATTTCTCTTAAGCAGGCGTATTTCTCTTAAGGGGGCGTATTCCTCTTAAGCAGGCGTATTTCTCTTAAGCGGGCATATTTCTCTTAAGCAGGCGTATTTCTCTTAGTGGGCTTATTCCTCTTAAGGGGGCGTATTTCTCTTAGGCTGGCTTATTCCTCTTAAGCGGGCGTATTTCTCTTAAGTGGGCGTATTTCTCTTAAGCAGGCGTATTTCTCTTAAGCAGGCGTATTTCTCTTAGTGGGCTTATTCCTCTTAAGGGGGCGTATTTCTCTTAGGCTGGCTTATTCCTCTTAAGCGGGCGTATTTCTCTTAAGCGGGCGTATTTCTCTTAAGCAGGCGTATTTCTCTTAGTGGGCTTATTCCTCTTAAGGGGGCGTATTTCTCTTAGTCTGGCTCATTCCTCTTAAGTGGGCGTATTTCTCTTAAGCGGGCGTATTTCTCTTAAGCAGGCTTATTCCTCTTATGCGGGCGTATTTCTCTTAAGCGGGCGTATTCCTCTTAAGCAGGCGTATTTCTCTTAGTGGGCTTATTCCTCTTAAGCGGGCATATTTCTCTTAGTAGGCTTATTCCTCTTAAGCAGGCTTATTCCTCTTAAGTGGGCGTATTTCTCTTAGGCTGGCGTATTTCTCTTAGTCGGCTTATTCCTCTTAAGGGGGCGTATTTCTCTTAGGCTGGCTTATTCCTCTTAAGCGGGCGTATTTCTCTTAAGCGGGCGTATTCCTCTTAAGCAGGCTTATTCCTCTTAAGCGGGCGTATTTCTCTTAGACTGGCTTATTCCTCTTAAGCAGGCGTATTTCTCTGAAGCGGGCGTATTCCTCTTAAGCAGGCGTATTTCTCTTAAGCGGGCGTATTTCTCTTAAGCAGGCGTATTTCTCTTAGTGGGCTTATTCCTCTTAAGCGGGCGTATTTCTCTTAGGCTGGCTTATTCCTCTTAAGCGGGCGTATTTCTCTTAAGCGGGCGTATTTCTCTTAAGCAGGCGTATTTCACTTAGTGGGCTTATTCCTCTTAAGGGGGTGTATTTCTCTTAGGCTGGCTTATTCCTCTTAAGCGGGCGTATTTCTCTTAAGCAGGCTTATTGCTCTTCAGCGGGGGTATTTCTCTTAGACTGGCTTATTCCTCTCAAGCAGGCGTATTTCTCTTAAGCGGGCGTATTCCTCTTAAGCAGGCGTATTTCTCTTAAGGGGCGTATTTCTCTTAAGCGGGCGTATTTCTCTTAAGCAGGCGTATTTCTCTTAAGCAGGCGTATTCCTCTTAAGGGGGCGTTTTTCTCTTAGGCTGGCTTATTCCTCTTAAGCGGGCGTATTTCTCTTAAGCAGGCGTATTTCTCTTAGTGGGCTTATTCCTCTTAAGGGGGCGTATTTCTCTTAGGCTGGCTTATTCCTCTTAAGCGGGCGTATTTCTCTTAAGCAGGCGTATTTCTCTTAGGCTGGTGTATACCTCTCATCTGCTGTTTGAGAATATCATACTGTACCTGCAGTTTAGTTTTCCCCCATAAGCGTCTGATTTAGTACCATTTCTCTTAAGCGGGCGCATTTCCACGTTCATCCATGGATTTTTAAGAATGCGTGAGCTTTTCTTCCTTTTTATTGGGGTGAGAAGGTCAAGGTTTTCCCATAATCTAGCACTTAGATCGGAGACTAGATCATTACAGGATGGAGTTGTCTGTGTAGTCGCTGAACTATTATAGAGAAAAGTGTTGAATCAGCACCTGCCGTGTGCTACCATCATTCTATAGAAGATGTACAAGGCTTCTTTTAATGCTTTCATTTTTAATGAGCTGATTAGTTGGATCAGGTGTCCTGGGACCAGGGAAAACAGTAAAACTACATGTTATATATGGTGCATGACAGCATTAGTGTCTACAGTGTAACAGGATTATACAAGGTATTATAAGTAATTATGTAACCATACTGCATTATTAATACAGGATTTGTAGGAGCTGCTAGAGTTTTTGTGAGGTTGCAGCACAACATTTTGTTAGCTGTTTGCATAAAAACTGCACCCACTTAATGCTTTGCATTTATAGATTCTAAGGAAAGATACCTTGACTAGAAGTCAATACTGCTGACCAAATATGTTTCTTTGTGCTCATATAAAAATGTCACAATTCAAACAACTGAGTGTACATGACTGTCAAACTAACACCCAACTCCTTTCTGGGTATTAATTATCCAGACGCAGGACCAGCCCTGAATGACATAATACACGCATTTCACGCGACTCAGTCCAAACACAAGCCTGCTCGAGTACAGACTAGTTTGTATGACTTAGAAAACTATAGCGTATCTCAATATAAATGCCAGTGTAACATTTTCACAGTTTTTTCTGGGGCCATCTGGTCTGATACCTTTTCTCTGGGGCCGTTTGGTCAGATACCTTTTCTCTGGGGCCGTTTGGTCTGGTACCTTTTCTCTGGGGCCGTTTAGTCTGATACCTTTTCTCTGGGGCCGTTTGGTCTGGTACCTTTTCTCTGGGGCCGTTTGGTCTGGTACCTTTTCTCTGGGGCCGTTTAGTCTGATACCTTTTCTCTGAGGCCTTTTGGTCCGATACCTTTTCTCTGAGGCCGTTTGGTCAGATACCTTTTCTCTGAGGCTGTCTGGTCAGATACCATTTCTCTGGGGCCGTTTGGTCTGGTACCTTTTCTCTGGGGCCGTTTAGTCTGATACCTTTTCTCTGGGGCCGTTTGGTCTGGTACCTTTTCTCTGGGGCCGTTTGGTCTGGTACCTTTTCTCTGGGGCCGTTTAGTCTGATACCTTTTCTCTGAGGCCGTTTGGTCCGATACCTTTTCTCTGAGGCCGTTTGGTCTGGTACCTTTTCTCTGAGGCCGTTTGGTCAGATACCTTTTCTCTGAGGCTGTCTGGTCAGATACCATTTCTCTGGGGCCGTTTAGTCTGATACCTTTTCTCTGGGGCCGTTTGGTCTGGTACCTTTTCTCTGGGGCCGTTTGGTCTGGTACATTTTCTCTGGGGCCGTTTAGTCTGATACCTTTTCTCTGAGGCCGTTTGGTCTGGTACCTTTTCTCTGGGGCCGTTTAGTCTGATACCTTTTCTCTGAGGCCGTTTGGTCTGGTACCTTTTCTCTGGGGCCGTTTGGTCTGATACCTTTTCTCTGAGGCTGTCTGGTTAGATACCTTTTCTCTGGGGCCGTTTGGTCTGGTACCTTTTCTCTGGGGCCGTTTGGTCTGGTACATTTTCTCTGGGGCCGTTTAGTCTGATACCTTTTCTCTGAGGCCGTTTGGTCTGGTACCTTTTCTCTGGGGCCGTTTGGTCTGATACCTTTTCTCTGAGGCTGTCTGGTTAGATACCTTTTCTCTGGGGCCGTTTGGTCTGGTACCTTTTCTCTGGGGCCGTTTGGTCTGGTACCTTTTCTCTGGGGCCGTTTGGTCACCAGATCTGAGACATGACGTGTTTTTCCTCTGACGGCTGAGGATGTACTAAAATGTACCCCGTAGCCTGCCTAGTGCTAATTAACATATATTTGCATGTTGGTCAGATACAAAAAGAAATAGAAAACTGGAAAATGAAAAGTGAATCTCCAGCAGGTGGCGCTGATGTTCGTTTTCATTTTCCTTTTCATTCAGTTAAACGGAATCACAGATGGTCACTTTGCTGTTGTCAGATTTGCAGCCGATCGCTATGACAAAGAAAAACTTGAAAATGAAATGACCTTTTAGCAAACATAGGAACACATAGGAAATCACACCGGATGACCAAAATTTTTCAACTTTGTTGCTAAAGAGCTGAATGGCAGTAATGGTTGCTAATCAGTGATTGGCAGGCTGAGGAACATGTGGTGGGTCTTCAGGTGTGTCTGACTGGCTCGGTGCCTCATATTGTCATGGCCCCATCCTGTAGAACAGCACAGGGGCTGCGTCGTATACCAGACACTATTTTGTTACTATGAGGAGTTGCATACAGTATACACTATACACTGGTGCAGTCAGCAGCACTGTACTGTATCTGAATGCACCCTCAGGTCTACTGAGTAAGGGGTTGTTAACCCAGTCAAATCTAACATCTTCCTAGGGAAACTTTACCCCATTTACCTTAAGTTTGTGAGTTACAGTGCGTGTATGTTGCATTTGCCAGAGTGAAATAATAATAAATAATAATAATTTTATTTATATAGCACTTTTCATGCCAGTGGCAGCTCAAAGTCCTTTTCAGACAGGTGACAAAACAGTTATAGAAGAGATCATTAGTATTTAATTAGAATCAGAAGGAAATGAAGATTAAATTACAGAATAAAGCTAACACAACAAGACCTTCAGTTTTAGTTAAATGCTGATTTAAAGAGAGATGTTTTTAGGTGCTTCTTAAAAGTGAGCACTGAGCTTCTCCATGTTCTCTGTGTTTTACAGAGGGTTTCTGTTGAAGGGCCACTATCTGCAGATAGAAGATTACGTGTCGAAACATAAACAGACCGGCGCTCTGTGATGGAAGCAGGTGCTTCAGGGTTGTTTTGATCTTTAAAGACCAGTAGCAGAACCTTGAAATCTCTCCTGAATGATCCAGCATAATGATTTAAAGCAGGACTGATCTGATCTCTCTGTGTTGTTTTTGTTAGGATGCTGCTGCGTTTTGTAGAAGCTTTAAAGGATGTATAGTTTTCTTAGGAAGCCCAGTAAGAAGATCATTACAGTGATCAACTCAGCTGTAACAAATGCATTGACAAGTTTCTCTGCGTCCCTCTGAGGCTGAACTTTAGTGATATTTCTTAAGTGATGAAAAGCTACTTTAGTGACTATTTACATGCAGATAAAACAGAGCTGAGAGTCTAAGATCACACCCAGGTTTCTTACTTCAGGTTTGTTATAAGAAGCCAAAGAGCCAAGTTTTTAAAAAATTATTTTTCTCTGAGTTTCTGTACCAATGACCAGTAATTCAGTTTTTTCATGATTTAATTGTAGATAATTTCCTCATCTAATGAGAAATATCTGACACACAGCTGGTTAGTCTGTCTACAGAGTCTTGATCTTCAGAAGCAATAGAAATGTATAGCTGGGTGTTGTCAGCATAGCCATGAAAATTTATACTATGCTTCCTAATGACATCACCTAGAGGTAGCATGTACAAAGAGAAACGCAAAGGCCCTAAGACTGAACCTTGGGGGACTCAACAAGACACAGCAAATCGTTTTGATGAAGACTTTACTTAGAAAAGGTAGGTTTGAAATTGGTCTAAAATGATTTAGTGTGGTACTCTTTTTCAGCAGAGGCTTCACCTGGGTAGTTTTAAAATCATCTGGAAAAGCACAGAGAACAATTTACAACAGTTAAAGCATCATTGTGCACACAATCAAAAACCATCTTAAGGAATGACGTAGGAACAGGGTCAAGATCACATGTGGATGAACTTGGTTTGTTTAAAATAGTTGTGACCTCCTCACAGTTGATAAGATGTCATTACTGTTGTAGGAGGCCGATCAGGAACATTATAGGAGCTTGTCTGAGTGTCTGGATATTTTCAGAGCGTTATTATAGACGGAGATCTGCTGTTTGAGAATATCATACTGTACCTGCAGTTTAGTTTTCCCCCATAAGCGTCTGATTTAGTACCATTTCTCTTAAGCGGGCGCATTTCCACGTTCATCCATGGATTTTTAAGAATGCGTGAGCTTTTCTTCCTTTTTATTGGGGTGAGAAGGTCAAGGTTTTCCCATAATCTAGCACTTAGATCGGAGACTAGATCATTACAGGATGGAGTTGTCTGTGTAGTCGCTGAACTATTATAGAGAAAAGTGTTGAATCAGCACCTGCCATGTGCTACCATCATTCTATAGAAGATGTACAAGGCTTCTTTTAATGCTTTCATTTTTAATGAGCTGATTAGTTGGATCAGGTGTCCTGGGACCAGGGAAAACAGTAAAACTACATGTTATATATGGTGCATGACAGCATTAGTGTCTACAGTGTAACAGGATTATACAAGGTATTATAAGTAATTATGTAACCATACTGCATTATTAATACAGGATTTGTAGGAGCTGCTAGAGTTTTTGTGAGGTTGCAGCACAGGTGAAAAAATCTGTAGCTCTCTTCTGCATTTCTGAAAATATGATGTCCCTTCATGCTCTGTTTCAAAGAGACAGTTGTTCTCCAGCTAATTTGCTGCAAATAGAGCTGTCATTGCTTTATCCTGCATGTCTTCCGACAGGCTCTCTCATTTACACAGGCTGTTTGCATAAAAACTGCACCCACTTAATGCTTTGCTGTATATAGATTCTAAGGAAAGATACCTTGACTAGAAGTCAATACTGCTGACCAAATATGTTTCTTTGTGCTCATATAATAATGTGGAGAAAGTTTTAGAGTTGAAGCCAACCTAGAAGACGGCCTCTCTGAAGTCAGCCCGACTCCCACGTAAGCTGGTTCCATCAATTTGCAGTCAGGGCTCTGATGCCAAATTGTTTAATAAGAGAACATTTAATAGGTACATCTAACTCAGCCATATATAGTTACTCCTGTCCAGACTTAGGTTAGTTCTCTACAGAGACTCTTTCAAGTTCAGGTTTCACACATCTTCCCGAGAACCACCCTGCCTCGTATCATTGAACTAAACCACTTTACGTGAGCTATGTTGTCCTTTTTGCTTTTATCCTTTTGGTTGTGTTTTTGTTTATTTTCTTTTGTCTATCACTGAATATAGTCCAAGGTAGCTTGATATTTGATAAGCTAATAAACTTGATTTTATTGAAGCATCCTTGGTGCGAGCATTTCTCTCTCTTGTCCTATTCTGTAGACTTCGAATAAATCCAGGTTACCCCACACCCTAATTTAAAGTTTCTTAGCAATAACATTAATATTGCATAGACTGCAACACAGCCAATCAAATGAAAAGAACTAAGTGAGTCGTACATCTTTGACTTTGACGTCTTTGAGGCATGATTTGAAAACGGTAAGAATGAAGCCAACTTTGTCTTTGCAATCACATTTGCACCACACAGCACCACAGGGAGTCATTCCTACCTGTGGCCATCAAACTCTATAACTCCTCCCTCAGTGTATGACTCGCAGAACTCAATACAAACTGTTCATAGGGGTAATAATAACAATTGTGTGTGCAATAACTCAGAGGGGCACTAATTTAAATAATTTAAATGATTTAACTGCTTTATAGTAGATGTTTCATATTTACTATCACATTCGCCACTTTCATAAGAACTTAAATCTCGTGTACATATTGCAAATATCTCTTTATTTTTGTTTTAAATTATTAAAGTGTTTATTCTTTTACATAAATGGCTGCACTGTAACAACTGCAATTTCCCTCTGGGATCAATAAAGGAATCTGAATCTGAATCTGACGGTAGAGAGTTCACAGCAGAGGGGTCTGACTGTGTAGTAGAACTCCTCAGAGTTTAAAAGCCCCAAAAACAGGGTTACATGTGGTTAGCACACAATGCAGCCGGTTGAGACAATTTCCTATTACTGGAATGTTTTTCTAAAGTGATGAGGGGAGAACTTGCCAGTGTCCGGGTTGTTGACCGATCCAGCCCATATTTGCAGACGGATATGACATCAAACACTTGTTTGTGTCTGATGCCACAGCGATGACTGAGTGGTGCTATTCTGCTGGAGACAGCTGCCCAACACGTGTTTCTCAGTGCCCAACACGTGTTTCTCAGTGCCTTTACAACAGCACACGCTCGTTTAGAACTGTGTCAAATCAAATCAAATTTATTTGTAGCGCTTTTTACAACGGATGTTGTCACAAAGCAGCTTTACAGAATTTCGGAAAAGACAAAGTTTCAACAGGACTGTAAGAATGTACAGAAACCCCCCGGTGGGCAAGCCAGGGGCAACAGTGGCAAGGAAAAACTCCCTCAGAACTGAGGAAGAAACCTTGGGAGGAACCAGGCTCACCAGGGGGGACCCGTCCTCCTCTGGTCAAACTACCTACAAGTGATTATACTACTAATATTAATAGCAGTAATATTGGTATTAGGAATAACTAGGAGTCTATGAAAACATCAGCGTAGGGTGGGCAGCTCGTCCAAGGCAGGTGGTGGCAGCTGGGGCGTGGGCAGCTGGTCTGAAGTGGGTAGCAGGAGGGCTCGGCAGTCAGTCGTCCTTCAACTGTACAATCTGATGGACATATTAGGTGACAGACTATTTTACAGCGATACTGACAGGGTTATTTTTGTGTCTTGTGAAAGAAATTGGGACCCTCTGGGGCTCTACTTAAGTGATTTGATAGATAAAATTGGTGGTGACGATTACATTACAGAGTTCTGGGCCCAAGACATACGGCTATTGCACAGCAACTGGTAAAACGTATGAAAGCAATAGGAATCACACTAAACTCTGACATTAGACTAGACACACTGATTGGTCTTGTCGATCATTATGTGGCAAATCATGACAGCAGTTAACACAAACTGGCTCATGCAGACGGCATCATAAGAAATAACAAGAACCTCACGTTGAAAAACAAGTCATGGGTGAAACGTTTTAAAGTCATAAACAACAATCGGGTCCTGCTGTCTGAGTTTTCAACACTCCCTTATGGATACTAAAGGTGTCCATCACTGTCATGGAGTGTGAGATGTTGAAGGGGTTAATTTTAGATTACAAACATTTTTTTCTGTTGGTTTCAAAGAAAATAGAAAACAGTATACACTTATGATTGTTGGTAACAATCATTTTTGATTTTGATTACCTTTTTGATGAAATGTTAAAAAGAAGAAATATTAATTTTGTTAAACCCCCTCTTGAACAACGGTATATCCTAGGGCTCCCCTGGTTAGAAAAGCACAACCCCACTATCTCTTGGACAGAACGCAGAATTACACACTGGTCTCCATTCTGTCTACAGCATTGCATTCCCTCACCTTCCATTTATCTAGGCTCCACCACCATTGAGAGCCCCAACTCTGAATCCCCGTTCCAGATTCCTCAAGAATACAGTGACCTGAAGGAAGTGTTTACTAAAAATAATGCGACTAAACTACCATCTCACAGGCCTTAGGATTGCACTATTGACCTTATAAAAGACCCTGTTCTCCCTAAAGCCAGAGTTTATCCCTTGACTCAGGAACAGCAGAAGGCATTAGATGTCTACACACTGATGAAGCTCTAGAGCAGGGCTTTATCCAACCATCTACTTGCTTCTTTATAAAGGAAAAGGATGGGGGAGTCCGGCCCTGCATAGATTATTGAGCATTAAATCAGATCTCCAGGGCTTATTTGCTCAAGGACACCTTAGTCATATACTGTCAGTGCTGGGGATCGAGCCAGCAACCTTAGGGTCCCACTTCCCTTACCTCCAGCCCACGCTTTCTGGGATTCACTAATTTCTACAGCAGGTACATTAGGAATTTTAGCTCCACAGCATCTCCCCTAACCTCACTTCTCAAGAGAAACCCCAGGAAGCTTCTCTGTAACAAACATGCAGAGAAGGCTTTTCAGGAACTTCTGGCAGCCTTCACTTCGGCTCCCATTCTGATACATCCTGATCCCAAGAAACCATTTGTAGTGGAAGTCGACACTTCCGAGACAGGGGTTGGGGCAGTGCTATCACAGAGAAATGGAGTCCCAGCCAAATTACACCCAGTCACATTTTATTCCCACAAGCTCACAGTTCCAGAGAGAAATGATGGGAATGGAGATATTGGCTAGAAGAAGCCAACCATCCATTTGTCGTGATAACCGATCACAAAAACTTGGAATACCTTTGCACCACCAAAAGACTTAACGCATGGCAAGCAAGATGGTTACTGCTTTTTCCCCAGATTTGAATTTAGTATTACTTACAGGCCAGGATCCCACAACACTAAAGCCAATGCACTTTCTAAAAAATACCATCCAGATCCCCACACTACACCGGAAAAAGCCCCTGAAAGAATCCTTCCCCCAGAGGTTAAGATTTTGTCCATCAGGTGGTATATAGATTCTGAAAAAGGAGGCACTAAATCACACCCAGATTCCCACTCAGTGTCCTCCAGAGAAGCTGTATGTTCCCCTACCTTTCAGAACGCCCCTCATCACTTGGGCGCATTCATCTCTGACATCAGACCATCCTAGTGAGACTCATACACAGAACCTTTTGATCTCTAGGTATTGGTGGAAGTCTATGAATAAAGACATTCACTCGTTTATTGCCTCCTGTTCAACATGTGCCCAGTGTAAGACACCTAAGCTCCTGCCCGCAGGGAAACTAGTGCCTTTACTCATACCCAAGCACCCATGGACTCACATAGCGGCCGATTTTGTTACTGATTTGCTTGAGTCAAAAGGATTTACTACAGTAATGACTATCATAGATAGATTTTCAAGAGGGGTTGGATTTGTGTCCTTTGCTAACCTGGCCTCTGCCTTTCTGATTGCAGAAGCCGTAGTTCAGCAGGTTTCAGATTCGTTGGAACACCTGAGGACATAATATCAGTTATAGGGGTCCTCAATTCCTCAAACAAATGGAAAAAGTGAAAGGGCAAATCAAGAACTTGGCAAAGTTTTAAGAATTTACTGTCATGAAAATCCGACAGATTGGGCTAGATTTTTGGTCTGGGCTGAGATAACTCAAAACTCACTGCTTTGTCCTACTACAGGACTAACCCCTTTTCAGTGCATCCAAAGTTTTCAGTCTCCTTTGGCACTGTGGACAGGGGCACAGACTAATGTTCCGGCCTTGGATGAGTGGATGAAGCGTAGGAAACAAGTTTGGGAACGAACCCATCAACACATCGGACAGATGCTTCAACACCAGAAACATCAGGCAGACAAGCATCGGGAAGCAACACCCACTTTCCAACCAGGGGATCGAGTGTGGTTGGCCACAAGAGACTTCAGAGTTCCAGAGCGAATTTGGTGTAAGCTTCTACCTAAATGCATCTGTCCTTTTAAAACTGTTAAACACGTTACTGAGGTAACATACCGATTACACTTACCCCGCCAGATATAGGATCTCATTTACCATTAGGCTTATTAATTAACCCAGTAGGTTATAAATGGACAAGGAATTAGTTTCCACTGCTATGCTGATGCACAGCTGTACATATCAGCCAAACCAGATGATAAATCCAGATTAAATAAAAAAGATATTGACTATAAAATTCTTCTTATTGACGTATAAAGCCCTGCACGGTCTCGTACCGGAGTACCTGCAAGACCTTATTTCCCATTAAGAACCGTCACGTTTACTCAGATCACAGGATTCTGGTTTTCTACTGGTTCCTAAACCTCGGATGTCAATGGGGGGGGGGGGGGGGAGATCTTTTTCTTACAAAGCCCCCAAATTGTGGAATAATTGTGGAATTAATGTTCGGGACTCTGACAGTGTGTCAACCTTTAAGTCTAGACTGAAAACATTTGTTTAGTTTGGCTTTTGATAATTATCCTTCCCCTTTAGATAAAGGCAGGAGATCCAGGGTTTCATGGGCATAGAGGCTTATGGTAAAACTGAGATATTGGTGCTGTTGACCCACCACTTCACGCGAATCACACAGGTTTGTTAACGGTGGTGTGGGGGGATCCCAGTGTCTCAGGGTTCTCTCATATCCATGCTACCTTCTGGTTCTCTCCCTTTAGTTTGTGCTGTTATAGTTAGATCTGCCAAAGTCATCAGCCACACTCTGGGAGAAATCATATTTGGTCAAACTCCTGAGCAGAACTAATTTAATCTCTACTCTTCCTGAGATAATGACTGCCCTCCCACCCTGCTGAAGACTGACCATCAGGGCCTCCTCCTCACCATCACCAACTGCTCTCCTGTTCATTTGTGCTGCAATACCCTCAGTTACATCACTGTGCCAGCCAGATGTACCAGCATTGAGAGGATGGGACCGTTTCAGCTCACTCCCACTTTTCATAAAGACTCAGACTGCCTCTACCAGGGCAGTTTCTAAAGCTTCACCATCCAGCCTTCAAACAGATCCTCTTAGCTTTTATTTGGTATTTAGCTTAAATTGTAAACACCGCTTGACCAGAGAAGGATTGTTTCGCCCAAGCTTTCTTCCTCCAACCTGAACATCAGGTTACATGAATTTGTTTTATCAGTGGCACAACAAGCACTACGTAGAAAGGTAGTCACATTGGAGACATGCATGTTTAAGGAATGGCTGATTCTGTATAATAAGTGAAAGTACAGTACAGGCACATTCCTGCTTTATTTTATACTGGAGCATCTTCACAGCTCTGGGCCATCATGCTATACAACAGGGGTAACTAATCCAATCTTAACTGCAAATTGGCCTGTCTGATAATTATACACACACACACACAGCATCAATATCTGGAGAAGCTTGTATCATTTAACAATAAACTTGTTTGTAATGTAAATGTGGGACCACACAGCATACTGCTGTCATTTTTATCATTCAGCATACACATTTGTTTGCTCATGCAGTTTTATTGTCATTTTCCAATGTTGTGATACACTTTGCTGTAATGCCAGATAATATGCAAGTGATATGTACTGATACATCCTTGTTTACAGGTCTGTTTCAGAAAACATCACATGTTATTTGTTTACAGGACCATACTGCAGATTCTTGCATATCAGTTGTACTTCTTTGGCACTACAAGGACATTCCCATTTACTTCATCCTGCATAGTGTCCCAGATAAGCACATTTGGTTCTGGTCCCAAAACACACGCCATCACTGATGTTCCTAATCTGACCACCCATCAGCACATGAGCCCACATGTTCATGTCTGAACTCTCACCCACAAAACTCTGGCCTTCAAATTTTCCACTGAAACAGTTTGGATCCTGACCCAGGATAACAGCACCACCAGACTGGACTGTGTGGTTTTTCCGTGGGGTCTTGGGGGGGGTGAGCTTGAAGGAATTGGCCGACGGGTTTGGGAAAAGCAGCCCCTTACCATTCACACCACCTGAAAAGCATGCAAAAGTTATCATGGTGCAATTTTCATAGAAACCATTTTAAGGTTTGACAAGCTTGACAGACCATGCTGATGTTCCAGTTTACAATGCTAAACAGCTGGATTGTGTTGTGATTAAACTTGGCAGGCTGATACTGACAGTTTCCTACAGCTAATTTTAGCTAAACAAACCCGCAGCCAAAATAAGCACCAAGTCTGATAAAAATATCAGCAATTCGTCACATTTGAGTAACTAGTGATGCAGCTACTCCACCAGTGGTTCCAAAACAGCCAGACATTCCCTCAGCTAATGTGCAGTCCAAGCCTTTGTCGCCTCACATCCTCCAGCTTGACAAATGCTTTTGTATCCTCCATAATTCTGTAGTGTGCCTGTAGTAGAAGTGTGCATTATTGCATTACTGATGGAATAAGAACAGAAAGATGGCTGATATTTCCTGTGAGACTGCTGCAGGTTCTATAGATACTGTGCCATAATTTAAGTAAATCTCACCTCAACATCAGGAATTTAAGACAAGCGTCCTACATCCATCATGCTCTGCTAAATGATCCAGCCCCTAACAGGAAGATGCCTAGATACAGGTGAGCACTTCCACCTGGACTAACCTGAATTCATAGACCTCTCAGAATTAAGCCCATGTGCTTGAGTTTATTTTTATAACAGTTGTGATCAGAACAAAGAAAACAAGCTTACCTTCACAAACAGCGGTCAGAGTCAGGAGGACACCCAGCAGAACGAGCACGGACTTCATTTTACTGCAAGTATTTCAGCAGAACCTGTTAGCCTTCATCACAATTCACACAGCTGACGGCCACATTTAACACCAGCAAAACTAAAGTAGGGGATGAAAGGGAAGCACAAGTGTGAACTCACCTGGTGGGTACGCCAGTCAGACACTCCAGAAGCTTCTCTTAGTTGGGTCTATTTTCCAGTCTAAAGCTGAGGGCTACAGCTCCTGCATTTAGGGCAAGTCATATTTACATAAGGAACATTCTGACATTTGACAGGTCAGTTCAGAAAAATCAGATCTCAGTCAAAGCACAGGCAACAGTCAGACCCAAAACAGACCAAGAACACAAGAAAACAAACATCACCAGAAGGCAGGCAAAATCCAAAAGGCAGGGTGGACAATCCAGAAACCCAAGACAGCTATACAGGAAAACCACTCATCAGCTTCCAGGAAAGCAATACTTCACAAAGACCTCCCTAAAGCCCGGGCTTTAAATACTCACCATCATCAGTCCCATGAACAAGGAGGACAGGTGAAACTCATCAGCACTCTGGTGAAGCAGGACGACGATTGGTTGTGGAACAAGAGTCAGTGGTCACGTGATCCCCAAGGGAGTTCTGGGAGTTTTCAGATAGACCTGATCCGGATTAAGAGGCCCACTTAAGAGGAATATGCCCGTTTAAGAGAAATACGCCCACTTAAGGGAAATGCACGTGCTTAAGAGAAATATGTCCGCTTAAGAGAAATTGTCGTAAATCAGAGGAAAAGTGGAGGAAAACTAAACTGCGGGTACAGTATGATATTCTCACAGAGCAGATCTCCGTCTAATAACGCTCTGAAAATATCCAGACAGTCATTCCTCTCCAGTGTAATCAATAGACACCAAAAATAACACCAAAATGCTTTTCTCCACCATAATCCAAATAATTAACCCCGACTCTGCTAGTGCGTTTAATGATGATTTATCTTCTAATGTCTGTGAAGACTTCACAAGTCTCCAAAATAAAACAGACCTGATACGACAGGGTGTAGCTCCGCAGACTCAGACAAGCTCCTATAATGTTCCTGATCGGCCTCCTACAACAGTAATGACATCTTATCAACTATGAGGAGGTCACAACTATTTTAAACTAACCAAGTTCCTGTCTGACCCTGTCCAGCTGCCACTGGCATGAAAAGTGCTATATTCTTCTTCTTCTTTCGGCTGCTCCCTTTAGGGGTCGCCACAGCGGATCATCTGCCTCCATCTTGCCCTATCCACTGCCTCCTCTACTTTCACACCAACCATCTCCATGTCCACCTTCACTACATCCATAAACCTTCTCTGAGGTCTACCTCTTCTCCTTCTACCCGGCAGCTCCATCTCCAACATTCTTTGCCCAATATATCCACTATTCCTCCTCAACACATGTCCAAACCATCTCAACCTGGCCTCTCTGGCTTTATCTCCAAACTGCTCCACCTTCACTGTCCCTCTGATCTGCTCATTTCTAATCTTGTCCAGCCTGGTCACTCCCAACGAAAATCTCAGCATCTTCATCTCCGCCACCTCCAGCTCAGCCTCCTGTCTTTTAGACAGAGCCACAGTCTCCAAACCAGACATCATAGCAGGACGCACTGCTGTCTTGTAGACCTTCCCTTTCACTCTTGCTGCTATCCTTCTGTCACACATCAGCCCTGACACCCGTCTCCACCCACTCCATCCTGCCTGCACCCTCTTCTTTACCTCTTTTTTGCACTGTCCTGAAAAGTGCTATATAAATAAAATTATTATTATTTATTATTATTTCACTCTGGCAAATGCAACATACACGCACTGTAACTCACACACTTAAGTTAAATGGGTAAAGTTTCCCTAGGAAGATGTTAGATTTGACTGGGTTAACAACCCCTTACTCTGTAGACCCGAGACTGCATTCAGATACAATACAGTGCTGCTGACTGCACCAGTGTATACTTTTTCATTTCATTTTTCATTTCATTTTCCTTACATTCAGAATTGGTAGTCTGAGCTAGTTTAACTGAATAATAAGCTGTGTGATCCCACACAGAAGCCTGAAAAGCCCATGCCGACTCTGAATTAAGTAGCAAGCAAGCAAGCAAAATTTATTTATATAGCGCTTTTTACAACAGGTGTTGTCACAAAGCAGCTTTACAGAACAATCAGCATTACAGAGAGAAGAGAAAAGAAGAGAGAAACTCCGGGTCCGAGCCCCCATGAGCAAGCCAGCGGCGACGGTGGCAAGGAAAAACTCCCTAAAAGAGGAAGAAACCTTGAGAGGAACCAAGACTCAGAAGGGGAACCCATCCTCCTATGGTCGACACCGGACAGCGAACATTATTAGTAAGAAGTATTATAGTAAAGTGGGAAAAGAAAGATCTGAGGGTGAGGACTGCACAGCGCTGTACAGCAAGAAGCTCAGTGGTGGTCAAACCGGTCCAGAAGGCTGGTGAGCAGCGGCACCAATCAAGGCAGTAGAGGCAACAGCATCAGGCGCACAGGATGGGCAGCTGATCAGCTCGGCAGAGAAAGGAGAGGAAAAAAAAAAAAAAACAGAGTTAATACTGTAAAGAGTGGCTGACCACAGATTACAGTAAAACAGAGCGTAGAGTGTAGACTCCAGCAGGTCTAGACCTGACAGGGAAGACTAATCACCAAATGCTTGACTGTACAAATAAGTTTTTAGCCTAGACTTAAAGATTGGGGCTGTGTCTGATTCCCGAACATTGGCAGGAAGATTATTCCAGAGCTGGGGGGCTTTGTATGAAAAAGCTCTCCCCCCTGATGTAGCTTTATTTATTCTAGGTACCAGTAGTGAGCAGCACCTTGTGATCTAAGTAGGCGTGATGGTTCATAGTAGGAGAGGAGCTCACTCAGGTACTGAGGGGCGAGTCCGTTTAGAGCTTTATAGGTCAGTAATAGGATTTTATAATCAATGCGAAATTTGACTGGTAACCAGTGCAGGGCTGATAAAACTGGACTAATATGGTCAAACTTCCTAGTTCTTGTGAGGACTCTGGCTGCAGCGTTCTGGACTAGCTGAAGCTTGTTAAGGCTTTTGCTGGGACGTCCAGACAGCAGGGCATTACAATAATCTAGCCTTGAAGTGATAAATGCATGAACTAGCTTTTCTGCATCCTGTAGAGATAATGAATTTCTTAATTTAGCGATATTGCGGAGATGCAGGAAAGCTGTTCTAGTGATATTAGATATATGTGTGTCGAAAGAGAGATCAGCGTCTATCATGACACCAAGATTTTTAACAGATAGGCTTGATGAAACTGAGAGATTGTTAAGTTTTAGTGTTGAGTTAGACAGTCTGTGTCTGTGTCTGGCTAATTTTGGACCAAGAAGCAGGACCTCTGTTTTATCTGAGTTAAGTAACAGAAAATTATTTGACATCCAATCTTTTATGTCTTTTACACAGTCCTCAATCTTGCCAAGTTTAATTTTATCATCCGGTTTACTTGATATGTATAACTGGGTGTCATCTGCATAACAGTGGAAATTTATGCCGTGTTTACTGATAATGGTGCCTAGTGGTAGCATATATATTGTAAATAATATAGGTCCTAAAACAGAACCTTGTGGAACACCATAAATTACTTTTGCACGAACAGATGATTCACCCTTTACATTAACAAACTGATATCGATCGGTGAGGTAGGACCTGAACCAGGAAAGAGCTGTTCCTGTTACCCCTACAAGGTTTTCTAGTCTATCTAGTAGGATAGCGTGGTCTATTGTGTCGAATGCTGCACTAAGGTCAAGGAGGACTAACAACGACACATTTCCTTGGTCCGTGAATAATAGAAGATCATTTATAATTTTTACTAATGCTGTTTCTGTACTATGATGTGGCCTAAAACCAGACTGAAATTTTTCGTGTAGATTATTCCTATGCAAATAAGGGCTTAATTGTTTTGCTACCACTTTTTCCAGGATCTTAGATATGAAGGGGAGATTTGAGATGGGTCTATAATTTGATAGTTCACAGGGATCGAGGTTAGCTTTCTTAATCAGCGGTCTAATTACTGCAAGTTTAAAAGTTTTTGGGATATATCCGAGGCTAAGAGAGGAGTTTATTATTGACAGAATAGGCTTAGTTATTTCTGGTAAGATTTCCTTGAGTAGACCTGTAGGGATCGGGTCCAGAATACAGGTCGATGGTTTTGCAGAAGAGACTATTTTGATTAGTTCATTTTCTTGGAGTAATGTAAACGATTCCAGCCTATCTGGAGTGACTCTAATATTCTCAGGGTCTAGGCTGGAATTATAAGCCACCAGGTTTGTGGAGTTTAACTGTGTGTTCAGAATTGTCTGTCTAATTTTTTCAATTTTATCACTAAAGAAATTCAGAAAATCATTGCTGCTATAGGCTGATGGCATCTGGGGTTCAGTGACTCTTTTGTTCTCTGTCAGTTTAGAAATTGTACTAAATAGTAATCTGGGATTGTTCTTATTGTGTTCTATGAGAGAGGAGAGATAGGCTGAACGTGCTGCAGTAAGAGCTCTTCTATAGTGTATAAGGTTCTCCTTCCAGGCGGACTGGAACACTTCTAATTTAGTCAGACGCCATTTTCGCTCTAGTTGCCTGGCCGTCTGTTTTAGAGTTCGAGTGTGATCATTACACCACGGGGCGAGTTTTTTCTGCCGTACTATTTTGCTTTTTAATGGAGCTACACTGTCTAACGTAGATCGAAGAGTATCCTCTAAGAATTTGGTCATAGTATCTAACTCAGTAGGATCGGATGGACAGCTGACTGAAGTTGATAACTGCGGGAGGTTTCTGATAAAGCTGCCAGCTGTGGAGGAAGTTATAGTCATCTTAACCTGGTAGCTGTTACTGTATTAAATAACAAACCCACCTTGAGACCTGCAGATGAATCTGATGGGGCTTTAGCGTTGCACCGAGTGACGCAGCAGGAGCCTTCCTTTAATTGAATTATAATAATAATAATTCAATTTTATATATATAGATATAGATATCCATGTAAGCCTGAACTGCAGATTATTAAATTATTTGGAGTAAACCAGGCAGAAATGTCAGCGGTTACGTCCTGCGGTTATGTCATCTAGTATATAGTGAAGATAGCTCTGCATGTGTCCTGGAATATTTGGCCGAAGTGGTAAATCATTCTGGTATGTTTGGCGTACTGAGGAAATTCCTCTTGGTCACTTACTGCACACTACTTACTATTTCTGATCACAATCAGTATGAGAGCAGTACATAGCAGCCTGATTCCAGGTAGCAAAGCATAACATTGTCACACATCCATCCGGATCAGGTCTATCTGAAAACTCCCAGAACTCCCTTGGGGATCACGTGACCGCTGACTCTTGTTCCACAACCAATCGTCGTCCTGCTTCACCAGAGTGCTGATGAGTTTCACCTGTCCTCCTTGTTCATGGGACTGATGATGGTGAGTATTTAAAGCCCGGGCTTTAGGGAGGTCTTTGTGAAGTATTGCTTTCCTGAAAGCTGATGAGTGGTTTTCCTGTATAGCTGTCTTGGGTTTCTGGATTTTCCACCCTGCCTTTTGGATTTTGTCTGCCTTCTGGTGATGTTTGTTTTCTTGAGTTTTTGGTCTGATTTGGGTCTGACTGTTGCCTGTGCTTTGACTGAGATCTGATTTTCTGAGCTGACCTGTCAATCAGAATGTTCCTTATGTAAATATGACTTGTCCTAAATGCAGGAGCTGTAGCCCTCAGCTTTAGACTGGAAAATAGGCCCAACTAAGAGAGAAGCTTCTGGATTGTCTGACTGGCATACCCACCAGGTGAGTTCACACTTGTGCTTCCCTTTCATCCCCTACTTTAGTTTTGCTGGTGTTAAATGTGGCCGTCAGCTGTGTGAATTGTGATGAAGGCTAACAGGTTCTGCTGAAATACTTGCAGTAAAATGAAGTCCGTGCTCGTTCTGCTGGGTGTCCTCCTGACTCTGACCGCTGTTTGTGAAGGTAAGCTTGTTTTCTTTGTTCTGATCACAACTGTTATTAAAAATAAACTCAAGCACATGGGCTTAATTCTGAGAGGTCTATGAATTCAGGTTAGTCCAGGTGGAAGTGCTCACCTGTATCTAGGCATCTTCCTGTTAGGGGCTGGATCATTTAGCAGAGCATGATGGATGTAGGACGCTTGTCTTAAATTCCTGATGTTGAGGTGAGATTTACTTAAATTATGGCACAGTATCTATAGAACCTGCAGCAGTCTCACAGGAAATATCAGCCATCTTTCTGTTCTTATTCCATCAGTAATGCAATAATGCACACTTCTACTACAGGCACACTACAGAATTATGGATGATACAAAAGCATTTGTCAAGCTGGAGGATGTGAGGTGATGAAGGCTTGGACTGTACGTTAGCTGAGGGAATGTCTGTGGTGGCTTGTAGGAGTCCATTAATATGGTGTGCGTATATTTAAAATATCACTGCTGTTGGAACAAAACCTTGCATTACACACATGCATTGTAGTTCTACATGGTTTTCGATGCAGGCAGTATCTGCACCAGGTTCTCAGATTTTTGTGCCAGTCCAGCTAGAGGGAGTGCTTTTTACCAGTTTTGGAACCACTGGTGGAGTAGCTGCATCACTAGTTGCTCAAATGTGATGAATTGCTGAGATTTTTATCAGACTTGGTGCTTATTTTGTCTGACTTGGCCGCGTTCTTCTAATCGGCTGTGTTGTAGACTTGCTTCATTTGTCATGTGTTCTTAATGCAGTTACTAGACAAATTCAGGGTATGGCAAGGATTCAAATACTCACTAACATGCCCTCTACTTTAGCTCACCTTTAGGGGTAAGGGGGTAAATGTACATAATGGTTGTCCAGGACTCAGTGACCTGACGGGGTTCTCTTTAAAAAATGCACTATGCAAAATGAGTGGTACCAATAGAGCATTTAAAGAACTTGATATTAAAGGATTGTTCAGTTTGCTGTGTTCAAACTAGATCTTTAACCCCAGCTATTCCATCTGTTGTATGACCTTTGTTCTTTTAGTTTTGACATGGCTTTCTGCAAGGTCACAAAATTGGGGTTTGTCTATCTAGTTAGACAATTTCCTACAACTAAAGTTTTATTAGCCTGCCAAGTTGATTACAACCCAATCCAGCTGTCTAGCATTGTGAACTGACCTTAACATGGTTTTTCAAGATTGTCCAACCTTAAAATGCTTGCTATGAAAGAACTGCATCACAGTTAGAAGAACTTTCTGCTTTTTCAGGTGGTGTGAATGGCAAGGGGCTGTTTTTCCCAAACCCATCGGCTGATTCCTTCGTCCAGCTCTTCCCCCTGAAGCCCCTGAATTTGGAGGCCTTTACTCTGTGTATGCGTCTGTCTGTGGATCCGAATGTAGTAGACAGTGAGGAACGTGAGACCATCCTCTTCGCTTATCGCACCAAAGACCACGATGAGCTTAACGTGTGGCAGGAGAAGGGCAACATCTCCTTATACCTGAGAAGCAGCTCAGAGGGTGCTTTCTATGCCGTCCCACTTCTCTCCATCTTCCGCACAGACCTGTGCGTCACCTGGGAATCCAGCACAGGTCTGACTGCGTTCTGGGTGGACGGCCGCCGCAGCACTCTGCAGGTGTACAGGCAAAACCACACGGTCCAGTCTGGTGGTGCTGTTATCCTGGGTCAGGATCCGGACTCATTCGTTGGTAAATTTGATGAAGACCAGAGTTTTGTGGGTGAGATTTCAGACGTGAACATGTGGGATCATGTGCTGATGGGCGATCAGATTAGGAACTTCAGTGATGAGCTGTGGTTGGGACCAGAACCAAATGTGCTTAACTGGGACACTATGCAGGATGAAGTAAATGGGAATGTCCTTGTAGTGCCAAAGAAGTACAACTGATATGCAGGACTCTGCTGTATGGTCCTGTAAACAAATGACATGTGATGTTTTCTGCAACAGACCTGTAAACAAGGAAGTATCGGTACATATAAAATCACTTGTGTATCTTGCTTAGCATTTCAGTGGCGTGTACCGCAATATTGGAATGACAATAAAAACATGGCATGGGCAAACGTGTCCTAAAATAGCAGTACATTCAGAATGAACTGTCATTGTACATTATACTCATACACTTGCACAACAACATTGAAGTACAGACTGCTGCTCTTGGTGCAAAGAAAAAGCAGAAAGAGGGAAATTTAAATACTATGCAAATTTATACCACAGAACAATTGCACATGACCCATCAAACTCTGAATTTTTCTACTTAGGAATTGCACTGGCCCATTGACACGAACTGTTAATTGTGTAGTATGACTGCACCAAAACCTGGTCAGTCAAACGTTTGTGTTTAACAGCTATGGCCCTGTTGTAAAAACTTGGTCTGTTCATTCTTGTCTTCATTTGTCTAACATCTGCCACATGGCATCAGTTCAAACATTCAGTAGTCTCCGTCCTTCTGAGACAGTGGTTGCTGTAGAGTTCCTTAAGGGATTGACCCTTTCGTAAGTCCTTGTTGTGTCCTGTGGTGCAACTGGAGGACCACATGGATAAGTCAGCACACACTCCACGGAGCAGCGGTAGAAAAGTCAGCAGTTTCTTAAGATTGAGCCTCCTGAGGATCCTTAAGTGGAGATGTTGCTGTGGCCTTTTCATGACTGCTGAGGTGTTGGAACTTCATTGGAGGCCTACGTCCACATACACCCCCAGGAACTTGAAAGTGGATACCCTCTCCATACACTCCCCATTTACTCAGACTTGGGACTTTCACAACCCACCTGCCTCTGCATCAAAGACTTAAGTTGTCTGAAAACCAATCCACCAGCCTTTGGACCACCTCCTGGTTTGCTGTTTCGTCACCATCAGATATAAGTCCAATTAGGGTGGTGTCATCCGCGAACTTAACTGTAATGTCTGCATGGCTACTAACAGTCGTACGTGTACAGGGTATAGAGTAGTGGACTCAGCATGCAGCCGTGTGGGGATCTGGTGTTGAGGCTGCTGATGCTCGTCTTTTTAGGTACAGGTACAATTATATGGCTGACTTCAGACATGGTGGTATGAAGGACTGGGACAGTGATGCAAAAAAAAAGTCTCAGACTTTTAGACCCCGAAACACATGTGATCAGTTTATAGATGGGATTTTCATTCACGGTTCAGATTTCTAAAACAAACGCATTTCAAATCATCAAGTCACCACGTAAGGACTGCAAGTACTCAGTCGGCTCAGTCAGTAGACACTAGCGTACTTTGGTGAAAATCTCTACATCTGGAAACGTTAGAGATTACACTAAAACTAACATATTTTGGGAAGAATGATCACCAACAACAAGCAGGAAAAAGGTTTGAAAACCATCCGCTCCCTGATGGGCACAGTAAGGCAACACGATGACCAGTGTCCATCAAAAAGGGTCAATACATCTGAATAATATGTGCCATAATATAATAATAGCTTAATCAAAAGCAGAGATACTCACCATGATTTGTGTGTTTGCTGTTTATCAACACGTCAGGAAATCTGAGCGCTGGTGCACGCACGGCTCCTGTATCCTCCTTGCACCAGCGTGACATCATCACACAGACAAAAGGCTCAGTGTGAAGTCCAGCAGTCAGTTGATGCTCTTAGTCAAAGTCTCTCTCTTTCAAACACACATGAACAGCATCAGTATCGCGTTTTTCACTGCGGATTTCCTTTATTAGAACTGTTTTCCACAACTGTGCAGTCATTAAAGCTGTGTAATAACACACGTGGCACTATTAGAGTTCAGCTAATCCAATCTGTCGCCTGGTTTAGATTGTTCAGTAGCTCCTCTTTGCCTTGACGCAGCTTCACACAGGTTCTCTCAAGCAGCTTCATGAGGAGCCACCTGAGATCCGTTTCCAGCAGAAGTGAAGAACTCACGCATATGACCACACCGCACAGGCGTAGCAGCAAACCATTTGTGTGTGTACGTGAACGGCTGTGTTTACATGCAAAGACTTTTGCCAATCCGCTTGAACACGTTCCGATTGCAGATTCAGACTGAGGTGTTTATCTGCTCACTCTATTCAACAATCTGGTGTTGATCAACAAATCTCCGTTTACATGCTCACTACAAGTGATCCGATGCAAAATAATGCGCATGTATGAAAAACCACTTAGTGTAGACGTTACCATGACAACCAGCATCACGTGAGCCCAGTCAGAGTGAGATGAGCAGCAGTGAGCAGTGATTGTGTTTTTAACTGCTTTAAAATGACGTCAGACTCAGGAAAACGTCCTTCACATGTCCTTATTAAAGAAGGCCGAGAGGAAGACGTCGTGCTCTGAGACGCATAAGCTGGACGTCCGTCCCACCGCCGTCTTTTAAAGATCAGAGCATGAACTTCGTCTCCTCTGCAGACCAGTTTCTGCTCCGCCGTGTTGAACGGTATAAACTCTCACTGTGACGCGACGCTCATGCAGAACGGACTGAAACTTTCCGATAGGGAATGTAATCGGATACAGGCGTTTACACGGCCATTATTCTTCTATTTAACAGATTATCGAGCTATTAGTCAGATTATTAGAGCTATTAGGTTGCATGTAAATGTGGCTAATGTTACATAACTTCAAAACTGTTGTCCACTAGACCATTCATGTACTGGTAAATAAAAAAAATGAAACAAATAAATAAATAATTAAACTCACTTGATTAAATGTGTGCACAGTGCATTATATTGCGTCTCCAGGGTTGGGAAAAGAGTCTTTGGGGTGCGATACGCTGACCTGTGCATGTGGTCCAAAAAGGTTTGCTATACAAAACCTTTATTATGTTGTTGTGATGAAGGTAATTGTGAGCTTTTGTGCTGTTATGGTCTGTATCTATTCACCATCGACACATTTAGAAAAGACAAAAGTTGTTTACTACAGCTGACCTTAGACAAATTTGTGTTGATGTTGTCGCGTCTTGGCGAAGGAGGAGACGTTGGACGTCTTCGTTAACACGACGGCTGTTCACCACACTGTTGTTAGTACCAGCAGAAAAGTACATAAACACTAGGGGTGTAAAAAAGGATCGATACTCTCGAGTATTGCAGTGTAATGTTTTGGGATACTGCGTTTATTTTTAATTAATAGTTAATTAATGCAGACAGTGATTCTTGTTGTGTTTAAACCCCCAACCGCTAATCTATTTTCAGTCATTAGACTCTTGCACTTCAATGTAAACAAGTAGCATACAGGCGCCACGCCAATGTTGGCATAAGCAAACCTAGCTGAGTAGTATTGATACCACCAATGGCTGAATCCAAAAGACTTTGCCCAGCTCCTGCTGCCAATGTGTGGGGGGCTCAGTTTGGTTTACACAACAATTAAAGGCAAATATACATTTGTGTTTGTAAGTAGAAGAGAAAGAACTGCATCATCATTTGAATTCGGCGCAGTTATTTTTGTAGGTTCGTTTTGTGATATTTTTCAGTGACTTGTGCTGGAAGGATGTAAAGACTAATTAAGGCCTCGTCTTAAAAAGGACTAGATTTTTTGAGGTTTTGGTGTTGATCCAGTCTTGCTCTCATTAGACCCTGTCTTGACTTGCATTCAGCCCCAGTTAGACTCTTGACTCTGTCTCGAATAATCGTCGTTTAGGACTCGAAAATGGTGGTCTTGACTATAGCCCTAACTTAAACCTGTTCATTTGTTTAGTTGTCTGAAAAAAGGATACCATTTCTATGGAGAGCAGGAAAACAACAGTCAGAAGAAGAGAGAAAATCTGGCTTTTGGGTGTTTAAAATCATCAATTAATTGGTCTATAAGTTGTAAAAATTGCACCACATGAGAAAAACATCTAAACGCTAACGGCATTTTGACATAACATGCAAGAGTTCAAACAAGCTTGGACTTCAAAGAGCCATCAAAATATCAAATGCTTGAAAAAACCACTGCTGTGACCAAACTAGACTGCAGTTTAGGACAAATCGTGGTACTGGTGTTGGACCTCCGGGTTCTCCGGTTTCCTCCCACAGTCCAAAGACTATTCAACAGGGGTTATGAAGTCCAGTCTTAACTGTAAATAGTATAATTATACATGCAGTGAGCATCAGTCTATGGACATTTTTATTCTTTAATTATAATTTGTTGTATGAAAAGTAAATGTTGAAACGCCAGAATCACACTGCTATTTAAAAATGACATCTGGAATACATGTTTGTTTGTCCACGTAGTGTTTTTATTTTCATGTTCTAACAATACTGCGATAATATCAAACTTTGCTCAAATGTGAGGCAAATATCGTAATTTTTATACATGTATAAATACTAGTACATGCATAATTGCTGAAAACATACTGCTACTGTTACACCACTACAGGACCTCGTTACAGAGATCGTCATCTTACACATCATTTGTACTTCTCTTCCACTACAAGGACATTCCCATGTACTTCATACTGCATAGTGTTCCAGTTAAGAACTTTTGGTTCTGGCCCCAAACCTAACTTCTCATTGAATTGCTTAATCTGACCCCCTGTCAGCACATAATCCCACATGTTCACGTCTGAAATCTCGCCTACAAAACTCTGATTTTCATCAAATTTACCAACGAACGAGTCCGGATCCTGACCCAGGATAACAGCACCACCAGACTGGACCTTGTGGTTTTTCCTGTACACCTGCAGAGTGCTGCGGCGGCCGTCCACCCAGAACGCAGTCAGACCTGTGCTGGATTCCCAGGTGACACACAGGTCTGTGCGGAAGATGGAGAGAAGTGGGACGGCATAGAAAGCACCCTCTGAGCTGCTTCTCAGGTACAAGGAGATGTTGCCCTTCTCCTGCCACACGTTAAGCTCATCGTGGTCTGGGGTGCGATAAGCGAAGAGGATGGTCTCACGTGCCTCTTTGGAAACTACGTTTGGATCCACAGACAGACGCATACACAGAGTAAAGGCCTCTAAATTCAGGGGGTTCAGGGGGGTGAGCTTCACGTAGGAATTGGCTGATGGTTTGGGGAAAAGCAGCCCTTTGTCAGTCAAACCACCTGAAAGGCAAAGAACGTTCTTCTCACTGTGATGCACACTTACAGTGAAGTTAAAGTGCAGTTCTTTCACATCCACTGTGGCCAGGATCTACAAGCTTTACAGGACACTGACAACAATCCCATTCAAGTTCATGTGAAACTTTCTTACTGGGTTTGGGCAAAATTCTTGCAATTGTTTATCTAATTTTGAGGTCTCTCTCGGAGAGGAGATGGAAATTAAAATAAAGTTTCAGTAATTTTGTAACTGGGTACACGGCTCAACCAGCGGTCAGGGGTATATTGTTCAGAAATAACTGCCTTGTTTATTAATCAGTATAAACGAACAGGATAAATGAAGCGTGAAGTGATGTGTCTAATCATCAAGTTGGCATGTAGGGATCGAATACGTGAAATTAGTCCGAGAATTCTCCAGTTATTTAGGAGCTAGTGGAAGGGAGGTCTCTAGTAGGAATTGGGACACATTATTAGTTTAAGAAGTGTAAATATGTTGAGAGAGCTAGCAGAGGTAACCCAAGCATCCCACTAGGAATGCAATGAGAGTTTCAACCTTGCAGCACTGGTGGTGAGTCTGGTCACACGGCCTCCAAATGCAGCTATTCGTCAAACTATAATGCATACAGGGCCAGACGGCCAGACTAGGGTCAGCGCTTGGAGTTTTGCTTGGTCGACAAGGCGAGGCCTACTTGGCTGGTTCTGAAAGGGACCGTTCCCACATGCGCCGCATCGTCAGGCAAACTCCAATCTGTATTCAGGGAACACTCTGCTCACATTTCCCCTAAACTTTCACGGATAAAATTTCAGACTCAATATTTCGCTGCTTTGGAACAAAACCTCGTATCTCCATTTTTGTCGTTTTTCAGTTTTTGACATAAGTTGAAAGCACCTATGGTTCTACATCCTCTGTGTAAATTTCATGATGAATACACCAACAGATATTACCCAAAATTATTTGGAAAGAATTCTGGTTCCATTGACTTGTATTAAAACTAGAGGAGGTTTTTTCCCTCTCCTGAAAAGTTACCATTTTGGAGATATGAGGTTTTGATCCGAAACCAGGGATTTACTGCTGGGCAAATAATGATGTTCTGAATCATAATAACAGTGATGAGTGACTACAATTATTGCAAGACAATTGAACAAACACTAACAAAGAGTAAAGCTAAACTGCAGAGATGAAAATAAAACATTTAAACTTCTCGTGCGTTGGCTGGCTTTACTCACAACGTAGAGCCAAGTCAACTAACTTTCCAACTCTTTCACTCAGTACTAGAACTGAGACTCGGTGTCTCTCTGTGCTACTGTGTCCAAGCAATGCCTTCTGGGCAGAGACCGGGTAAGAACCCAACATTCCAGGACGTCCAGTATCCCTTGTTCCGCTGGGTGGATTCTGGGTGGATTGTGATCAATTCTTAGCAGAGATATTAAACTACAGCTCCTATTAAAATCAGCTTTTTCCAGCTCATTAAGTGTTTAGATCCACTAGAGTGTTTGAGTATCCACTTCATTCTCAAACCCAACGGTGTTCGGAGTCACCGAGTGCTGCACGTTGGTGCACAGAGTCTTTGCCGGTGTGTGACTTTGAACTGTGGATATTGACTTGGATGTTGACATTCAAAGTCCATTAATCATGTGGTTTTGGACGGGGCCATAGTCTACACCAGTGGTTCTCAGAGCCCCCCAGATGGTCCAGATTTTCCATCCATTCCAACTAGACGTAAAATTAAAATGTGGACCTACTGAGAGCTCCGATAACCAGTTTGAAAACCACTGGTAGAGAAGCGACAGCACTCGTTACTCTAACTTGGCTGAAATTGCTGACATTTTTTCTTGTCTGGCTCTTACTTGGCTGGGACTTGGCCTTAGCTAGCAGCACAATAACAGCTGAAGCCAGGAAACTTTACGTTATGAGCCAGAAGTGGCAAAGGTCCTGGATTCCAGCACAGTGCGGTGATTTCCCACATCAGCCAAGCCCGGTAATTAAATAACGAGTTAAATCAGGTGTGCTTCATACTCTATGAACCATCACCACTTCTTGAGACACATCTGAAGACATCTTAGGACACCTTAAGGCCTGAAGACATATCTTGAAGTCATTTCTTAAGATAACAGTCTTAAGATGTTTTGACCATAATAATCTCCCAACGCATCTCAAAACGCAGAGCACATACTCCCGTAGTGTCACTGCAAAGTTAAAAAAAATCAAGTGAGCAGAACAATCACCAGACTGTGCAGGAATCCTGCCCCCCAGGACCGGCGCTCCCCAACCCTGCGGTGAACCTTGGTTACTTGACCAGAACTTTTGTATTACCCATAATTTTGTAATGTGCCGGTACTGAAAAAGTACATCTTACTGCATTAAGGATGAGTTCAGTCCTTCTTGGCAGTTTGCTCTAGCTCATATAGATAACGGTTGCCATGATGTATTAAATGAATCACACCTTAAAATTGGAAATCAGGCTCTGCTAAATGATCCAGCACTAATGGATCTAATGAACTAATCCAACACACTGGAGGCACAGATTTAGGCCCAGTCCCATTTCACCCCTCGCCCCTACCACTGAGCCCTTAGCACGTTCACGTCTAGGGTAAGGGTGTCTTAATTGTTGTTGAAATAGAGGGGTAGGGCGAAGTGTTAGGGCTACGTGACCCTCCAAACTGAGACTCCAAATGGAGAGTTATGAGGAAAAAAAGAGTAAATAGTTCCTTAAATAGTCCAGCAGTTCTGATGCCTGAGGAGCCAGAATGTAACTGCTGCACCATTTAAGGTGGAATGGGAAAATTCTGACTAGAATCTGGAGAATCTCTGACTTCAGATTCACATAACTGAAGAATTGGGGGGGGTGATAATAAATAACTGCCCCCCTCTTTGAAGGCGTATGATCCCTAAATGTAACTAAAGCCCAGCAGTGAGGAGCTGAACTTTCCCCTCCTCTGCTGCCCCTGCAGACGGGCAGGGTCGACTACAGAGCGGCGCTAGTAGCTGTTAATGAAGTGATGCTCTTTTATTATAGGGTCTCGTTTCAGAGGGAAGATCTCAACCACTGCCCTGTAGCTCAGTAACAAGGGGTGAGGGGGACACTCGAAAACGAGAGGCCAAAAGAAGAACTGGGACTGGGCCTTAGAAACAGTTGAGCGCTTGAATAGACTAGATATGATAACGCTGAATTGAATTTATAGACTCTCAGAGGTGAATCTGGGTTTGTTAATGCATCTTCACAAAACAGAATGATGTACAGAACACAGATAAACTTACTTTCACAAAAGCAGGTCAGGGGCAGGAGGACACACAGCAGAACGAGCACCCACTGCATTTTACTGTGAACATTTTAGTCGAACCTGTTAGCCACACACAGCTGATAATCACGTTTAACGACAGTAAAACTCAAGTGGCTGTAAGGAATGAATAAGAAGCACAAGTGCAGATGCTCACCTGGAAGCGAAGACACTCTTGATGTTGAATCTTTCTTGGCTCCTGTCACCAGTTAGATCTTTTTCCTGGGGGCTGCAGCTTCTGCACTGATCTGACTGTATTTGCTGATCAAAACCCAGTTTGTTATGTCCACTCTTGCACAACCTCTAGTAAAAGTTTACCTAATACACTGAGGGAGGTTTTGTTTCAGAGTGTCCGTGTTCTTCAGTATCATGTGTTTAATTCTGGGTTGAAAATGTATGGGCACAAGGATGAGAGCCAGTTGGGGAAAAAGAGCATGAAATTCAGCAAGCTGCTCCTCTGTCTTTGTGGTCTGGGCATGCATCTCTCTCTCTCAAATAATCTCTCAAGTTTCAAAATATCGGTGGGCCTCTAAAGAGTGACCCGTTTATCCTGTCACACTACAAGATCATGCACACCATCAATCAAACGCTGTGGGTGGGATGTCAGCAGGGATGTCAGCTGGGCTTTGGCGGTTCTGGAGCAGAGCTTGATGCTTGTTTAATGCAGTACAGAGCTATTAATAGCAACCACTGAGTGACACTTTAGCACTTGTTTAACAGGAGATGTGTTACACAACCTTTCCTTTCAACAGGACCGGTAACAAACTGGATGCTCCTTTTCTTCTTTAGTGCATTATTTTCATAAACAATCTGAAAGGTTGACTCGTCAGATCACAATACACATCTCCACTGAGCTGCAGTCCATTTCAGGTCAACTCAAGACCAGAGAAGTCGGCGGCGTTTCTGGATGTTGTTGAAATTTGTCACGGCATGGTGGCACGGTGGCAGGGTGGGTAGCGCTGTCGCCTCACAGCAGGTAGGGCCTGGGTTCGATTCCCCAGCCAGGTGACCAGGATCCTTTCTGTGTGGAGAAAACGTTCTCCCCGTGTCTGCGTGGGCTTCCTCCCACAGCCCAAAGACATGCAGTCACGCTAAATGGCCATGGTAAATTGCCCCCAGGTGTGAGTGACTGTCTGTCTGCCCTGCAATGGACTGGCGGTCTGTCCAGGGTGTATCCTGCCTTACACCCGATGACAAGCTGGGATAGACTCCAGCACCCCCCACAACCCAGAAGGAGAAGTGGCTTAGGAGGTGTGTGTGTGTGTGTGTATGCACAGTACAGTCTTACCCTGCATTAGTGGATGTAGAGATGGACGGTGTTCATTGGCATCAGTTTGTCAAAGGATTCCTGAGCCTGTGCGTTGATCTCCATCACAAAAACATGCAGGTTTTTAATGCAGTGCATGTTTGGGGTCATCATAGCATCACAGGCTTTCAATTGTAATGAAATTTTTCTGGATTCCCTGAATATTATACCTAAAATACCTCCATGCAATGTTTGGCTAAGGAATGTTAGTTTTAAACTGTTGAATTTTTGATGCACATTTGTCTCGACTCATCCGCACTTCCAAAGACAACGTTCCTAGTCTTAACTGCTCCTGTACCAGCTCTGTTTTGCCTAAAGAAAAGAGAGCAATTCAGCGTTTAAACAGGTCAAGTCATGTTATTTTATGTTCTTTGTAGACCTACACAGGACAGATGTCAGAACTGGCATGCACCAAACAAACAAACAAACAAACAAACAAACAAACAAACATGTAGAGAACTAATTAGAGAACTAACTTGCCTACATAAAAAATAAAGAAGCCAGATGGCCTTCCCCAACTCCCTGACTAGGCCAAAAGTGGTTGGCAGTTATAAAAGACTTACAGAGACGGATTTTCAGCTTACTGTGGCACAGTAGCAGTAAACTGAGAGGAAAGGCATAATTAAGGTTATGCTAATACATTGGGAATAGAGACACTAAACAGGCCTTAAAATAGAGATCTGTCTTTGCTGCTATGATGAACTAGGACGTTCGTCCCAAGCCACCATGGAGGTAAGCAGAAACAGCTGTGGAATAATCCATGTACACATATCCAGCCAATCAGATGCACGTGTTATCGTGGGACTCCAGCCAATCAGACTTAGCAGTAGGTGGGTTCCTAATAAGCGATATAATATACATCCTAGGGACATAACAGCTTGGTTCTTGAAGGCAAGTACAACCAGCTCGTGATAAACTAGCCAAAAGCTGTGGTATTCTTAAGCAATAGAGTGGGAGCACTGGTGACTTTGTTTCTAGCAGTATCTGAGCTCAGGACCGTCTTTCTCTCTAACCTACTGGTAACTAGCAGAGACACTTTCTCTAGACAGACAAAGCTCTTCCTGTAAGTCACTCTGGATAAGAGCGTCTGCTAAATGCTGGAAATGTAAATGATTTGATTGCAGGGATAAGCCAAAGTTACAGCAGCTACATTCTGGCATGGCAGGTGGAATGGAAAGTTCCAACAAGTAGCTGGTGAACGAGAAGCATACATAACTTTATATAGTTTTTACTCTGTTGCTGAGCTGAAAGAATTACAGTCAGTAATAGATCACTTTTAACTTGCTCTCACAGCCAACAATGAAATGTGTTCAGCATTAATGGAGCTTTCACAGACATACGGGTTACACTGCAAAACCCCACACACCCGGTGACAGATGGTGGATTTTGAACTTCACCCTGGGAACAACCTAAATGGTCCTTTTCTTCATTGGCTTAGAGAATGTGACGTCCATTATTTCCATAAACAATCTGAAAGACTGACTCGTCAGACCACAACACACGTGTCCACTAAGCATCAGTCCATTTCAGATACGCTTGAGCCCAGAGAAGTCAGCGGTGTTTCTGGATGTTATTTATATGTGACTTCCATGTTACAGAATGGCAGGGAGGCGGAGCCAAGTGCAGAGAGGAAAACCCGTGAGAAAGGGTCTTAAATAAACTTGAGGCAATGGAGTGTGAATTTGGCACGGCGGAGTTCAGGTGACCCAGAACCAGACTCGAACCGCCCATGAACTGATCGGTGGTCCGTGGAGTTACCGCTGTGCCACAGGCATGAACGGTATAAACACCTCATGGAACGGGAAGGGTTGGAAAGGGGAAGGCTGAACTAGAAACGTGAAAAAAAAGATCAGGAAGCAAAAATGACTTCCTCTGTAATGATGATCATTACAGAGGAAGGCAGACTTGGTTTCTCCCATTTGCTCTCGGTGGAGCAACACCTTTTGTACGGCTCAGAGCCATTTGTAGCTCAAGCCTTCTTGCGGATTTTAAGTAGCTTTGGGGCAACTACTCTATTTTGTATTTTCCAGCCATCTTTTCTTTTCTTTTTGTTTATATACCCCCTGGGCTGCATACCACACTGGTCATCCCTCTACAAAGGGCTTTTGTTTGCCAGGCCTTAAGTAGAGGAGTCCACAGGTATGTCAGGTTGGGCCTGATCAGCCCAAGGGCTTCTGTGATTTGAAGTTCCCTGAAGTTATGGCACCTCACCACTGTTGCCCTTTACTGGCAGCTGGCGGTACAGGCTGGGTGTCTTGTCGATGTTGCCCTCTGTTGGCAGCCAATGGCACAGGCTGGGCCCTTATATTCTGCTGTACAGAGTAAAGTCTGAACTTACATTTATGTATGCAGTGATACACAGTGTTTATTGTAGTTTTGAGCCCATGTGGTGATCTCCATCTCAGAACCATGGCAGGCTTTGGTGCAGTGCTATCATAGGCATTCACAGGTTGTGGGTTTCGGCCTTTTTCTTTACACATACAGATTTTTATCTTTGCAATCCCTGGCCAAGGAATATGATTTGTAAACTTTACTGATGCATTTTTTGCAAAGTGGCGAGCCTTGACCCATCCACAAAAAGCATTTGAATTGAAATGCACAGAACTTCAAGCTTATGCAGAGAAGAGACAGGCAGGGGCTCGCAGATCTGTGTCCAGATCCTTAGCCATTTGAAGTCTATCAGTGGCTCGAATCAATTGACGAGATCCTTGCCAGTGAGGAGAGGGATAGTCTCAAGAGGAGATACATGTACACGGTGGATCAAACTCATAAGCCTGATGGCCAAGTGCACCAAAGCCATGGAACTGAGCATGAGACCAGTGAGAGAGTGTGGCTGGATCTTGAGGGAACAACTTTGCGGCTGGAGTTCCCAGTTGTTCTGGCTGACCACCGCCTGCACCTGATGGAAGAGGGTGGACATCAACAAGGTTATGTCTGATGCCGTGTCCAGAAGGTCCTCATGCAGGAGCTTATTTTCCAGGGTGGTCAAGATGTAGAATTTGTGAGTGACTGCTTTCTCATTTAGGTGACCCAGAAACTGTTGGAAAGGTGGATCACCTTGCAGCACTGAGGGATCTTCAAAGATTAACCCTTCCTTTGGGTCGAGCTGGAACACAAGGAACTACAAAGAAATGCAAATGGATGTCACAACTAAGAGCTGCAAATAAAAAAAAAGCAATACATCGCTGAATCGACCATAGCATCCAAATGTGCTTGTGAATGAAAACAAAGAAGTGAAAGTACATGAACTGAGAACAAATGCAGTAAGCAGTTCAGCTGATAGAAGCTATCTGAAGCAATTTTCTGCAAATTACATAAGAAAACTAGGAGCATGCAAAAGGAAAATGAATAATATTTACTGCTTCCTTTCTAAAGGGAACAAAGAGGATATGAAAAGACAGATGAAAGTGTTTAACAAAGCTTAGACAGACACTGTGGATGTTTGTAAATTAGTACAGTCAATCCTAAGTGGTAAGGAACATGTCAAAGAGCGAACAAACTGGGTTGATCCAAAACATAGTCATTTTAATCACTTTATGCTGGATGATGAACACTGGTTGCATGGAAACCCCTAACAAAAAGACAAACGAGCATCAGTAATGCTATCTGGATATGGAATTCAACCCAAGGATGGTGTTTCAAATCATTTTAGTTCAGCTTAGACAACTTAGCTCTGAAGATCCCTAGACCACACAAGCCCTTCCGCCACGACAAGGCCCCAATCCAGGAAGGGGCGGATATTGCCATTTAGTCTAATTATGATTGATTATTATTGCTTAAAATTAAGGTGGTCAGAGTAACTTTGATTTAGTTTAAAGTCTACAGACCAATGCAAGAGGGAGACAAACACTCACACCAAGGATGCTTTAATAAAAAGCTAACTTTATTGACTAAATAAAATTACCCTACAATTGGATAACTTTTATTAATAAACAAAAGAAAAGAAATAAACCGAACAAAGGAATGGCTCAGGTAACGTAACTTAATACTCAGCTTAAAATGGTATGAAAGGGTTACTTAGGGCACTCCTTGGAAAGTGACTAAAAACTTAAGGGTAAAAGAGTCTATGGGGGAACTTAACCTAAACTAATATATCTAAAACAGAATTCTTATTGAATAAAATGGCATCAAACCTTGACTGCACAAATGAAAAAGAGCCAGCCTTACTTTGAAGGCGGGGAGCCAGACTTTGAGTCCTCCGAGATGGGTCACTTGAGAACTGGCTAGAAATCACACACTGGGCTTTTCCATAGCTGGCCCTGGAGTCTTGGTGGGGCTTCACACAGGCAATGCGTCGCAGTTGATGACCAGCTTCATTGTCTCGCTTACCCAAGTATGAAGCTTGGAACTGGGGCAGTCTTCTGGTGAGGAGTTGGAACGCAGATTGAAGCATGGCTCTGAGTAAGACTCAGCATCTCTGGGGTTTCTCCTTGGGGCTGCTTGAGGATGGAGCGAGGTGGCCCTTCATGATCAGTTTGCCTGAAGATTGAGGTGGGGCTCGAAAGGAATCTTCGTTCTTGGCATTGCGGGCCTACCTCGACTCAGTCAGCTGGAGTGAGTGCAGTCAAACTTCGAAAGCTGCTAACTTAAATTAGCTAACTATCTTCATCAAAGCTGAAACTTAAAGAAATTCCTTACTTGGCCATGTAAAGAAATCTTCACTTTCCTCTCTAAGGTTGGGTTAAACTTAAAGGTATAAACAAACACATACAACAAAATGTCCAGATATGATCTAAGCATTCTAAACTGTGATTTGACATGTCAGTTTTGATTGGCAGGATGTCCATTGACCACTGTCACAGTATGTCACTGCAAGTGACAGCAAGTAGTCTAGCTTAGATCGAGCTTGGCGTCTACCCAAGAACGCACTCTCCAGGCACTGAGCTCAGAGCTGGCATGGCTGGACTGGCAGATCACTGCCCTCCTGAAAAAGCAGGAGAAACTCCTTCGGCAGAAGTCGCAGCTCGAAGCTGCCCAGGGAGCTTCCCACTCAGTGGTTGCGCCTGCCTCGCCTCTTCGTACAAGGGGAGATGCCATTCTCATGCCAGCCCCACATGGTCCCTGGGAACGCCAGCGTCACTGAGCCAAGCACCTCAACTGGCTGTTCAACTGTTTTTATATTTGGAAGTTCAGCCTGTATCTCGCCTACTTCTTGCCTGACAGTAGCTATGTTAACTGCAAGTTCTGATACCAAGTTGGGATCTAGCAGCAGCTGCTGTGGCCAGCACCCTCACCATGAATCATTTGGACCTTTCACTGGATCCATGTAGTTTTGACTGTGTAACGGTGAACTTCTGTAGCTGGTACAACATGTGAGTGATGTTTGCTTCTGCATGCCTATTGGCATCCATGGTCCATCTAGCCCCAGCCCATCCTGTCTTTTGGGCTGTCATACAGGGTGGGCTACATACCTCACTGGAGTTCAACCTGACAAACACCAACAGTTTGTCTTTCTGAATGGAACATGCTGAGGGTGGGTGGGTTGTGTTGTGTACTATAAGCGAGAATGGAGAGCTATGCATCAAACAACTGATTTTTAGGCTAGTATCCACATTATTTCTACCACTATAACAAGCCTTGTGTCCTTCTGGACTTTACTCCAGTTTCTACTGGGCAAAGATAAACGTGGCTTGGAGATGTTTCTGCAAGTCATCCATATATTGAGGAGTCATGTATGCCACTGCTATGCTGGCCTCCCCTGGTTGATCAAGAAGGTGCAGAGGAACCATCATCTGTCTGCCTGTCGTCAACTCGAATAGGGAGACCCCCATGGCATCTTGCAAAGTGACCAACTTAACATCCCAATCATGTTGGTTCGTTGTGACATACTTTTTCAGTAGGCTCAGCAGTGAAATTCTTCCCTTAGTCAGAGTTGACATGGCTGGGTAGACCATGATCAACAAGTAGGCAGTGGTCATGGTTGTATGCGTTGGCAGGCCTTCCACCCATTTTATGAATGCATTAAGTGACCGTGAGGAAGTATTTGTTGCCTCTGACTGTTCTGGTGAGCGGTCCAACCTAGTCAAGTTGAAGGTCTGACCAAGGGAATGTTAACCCTTCTTTCTGCACTGGAGCTAGAGAATGGAGTGGGTTTGGACAGTTGAAATTGGCAGCACACCAGCCTTTAATGTAGTCTGCAACATCCTTTCTCATATGAGGCCAGTATGCCACTTGCTGCACTGCATGCTATGTTGCCTTGATCCCTTTGTGTCCAGCACATGGAAAATCATGGGCATGCATTAACATCACCACCTGTCGCACTGAGCCACAGTGAGTGAGTCAGAGACATGTAACAAGCAGGCCTGTGATTATGCGCAGAGATCCCCGGGCATTGAATAAGTGTTTAAGAGATCATGGGGTCCAACGGCGGCATCCATAATTCCAGACAGGAATAGGATTGTCACCAAGTCAGTAACTGAAAAAGTGGGGTTAAGAGGTGCATTTAATGATTATTTATCTTCTAAAGTCTGTGAAGACTTCACAAGTCATTTCCAAAATAAAATAGACCTGATACGACAGGGTGTAGCTCAGCAGAGTCAGACAAGCTCCTATAATGTTCCTTAAAGGCCTTAAATCCAGACTGAAATGTTTCAGGTATGTGATTCCTATGTAAATAGGAGCTTAGTTGCTGCGCCACAGTTTGGGAACCCTTTAAAATGTTTATATATTGCTTCATAAATTTGTGTGAAAATCTGAAGTTTTAGATCAAGTCTTTAAGTCTATAGTAGATAAATAAAACCTAATTAAATACACACACACACACACACACACACACACACACACACACACACACACACACACACACACCCACACTTTCTAAGCCACTTCTTGCAAGGTCTAATTAAACAAATGAGTTAAAATATTAGACTTGGTAATTTATTTATTGAGGAAAATAGTCCAATATTACATAAAAAGTATGTGAACCTCTGCTCTCAGTATCTGGTGTGACCCCCTTGTGCGGAAATAACAGCTTCAGCTCTGTTATGTTGTTGGGTTTCCTCCCATGAACTGCTGCTTCAGGACCTTCCACAACATTTCTATAGGATTAAGGTCAGGACTTTGACTCGGCCAGTCCAAACACTAACTTTATTGTTCTTTAACTGTTCTTTGGTAGAACAATTTGTGTGCTTAGGGTTGTTGTCTTGCTGCATGACCCACATTCTCTGATGAAGTTAAAGTCAGTGTGACACAAAAACATCGTCTCCATTTTTGTTGTTTTTTTCGTTTGCATAATAAACTCCAGTGATTCTTTTGCCTTGTGTTAAAATGAATGATGAATGGACCATCATCCCAAATTAACTTCCATTTCAAGCTTCCATTACACCCGCTTAAGAGAAATACATCCACTTAAGAGGAATACGCCCGCTTAAGAGGAAAACTCCCGCTTAAGAGGAAAACTCCCGCTTAAGAGGAAAACTCCCGCTTAAGAGAAGTACATCCGCTTAAGAGGAAAACACCAGCCTAAGAGGAAAACTCCCAGAACTCCCTTGGGGATCACGTGACCGCTGACTCTTGTTCCACAACCAATCGTCGTCCTGCTTCATCAGAGTGCTGATGAGTTTCACCTGTCCTCCTTGTTCATGAGAATGATGATGGTGAGTATTTAAAGCCCGGGCTTTAGGGCGGTCTTTGTGAAGTATTGCTTTCCTGAAAGCTGATGAGTGGTTTTCCTGTATAGCTGTCTTGGGTTTCTGGATTGTCCACCCTGCCTTTTGGATTTTGCCTGCCTTCTGGTGATGTTTGTTTTCTTGTGTTTTTGGTCTGTTTTGGGTCTGACTGTTGCCTGTGCTTTGACTGAGATCTGATTTTCTGAGCTGACCTGTCAATCAGAATGTTCCTTATGTAAATATGACTTGTCCTAAATGCAGGAGCTGTAGCCCTCAGCTTTAGACTGGAAAATAGACCCAACTAAGAGAAGCTTCTGGAGTGTCTGACTGGCATACCCACCAGGTGAGTTCACACTTGTGCTTCCCTTTCATCCCCTACTTTAGTTTTGCTGGTGTTAAATGTGGCCGTCAGCTGTGTGAATTGTGTTGAAGGCTAACAGGTTCTGCTGAAATACTTGCAGTAAAATGAAGTCTGTGCTCGTTCTGCTGGGTGTCCTCCTGACTCTGACCGCTGTTTGTGAAGGTAAGCTTGTTTTCTTTGTTCTGATCACAACTGTTATTAAAAATAAACTCAAGCACATGGGCTTAAATTCAGGTTAGTCCAGGTGGAAGTGCTCACCTGTATCTAGGCATCTTCCTGTTAGGGGCTGGATCATTTAGCAGAGCATGATGGCTGTAGGACGCTTGTCTTAAATTCCTGATGTTGAGGTGAGATTTACTTAAATTATGGTACAGTATCTATAGAACCTGCAGCAGTCTCACAGGAAATATCAGCCATCTTTCTGTTCTTATTCCATCAGTAATGCAATAATGCACACTTCTACTACAGGCACACTACAGAATTATGGATGATACAAAAGCATTTGTCAAGCTGGAGGATGTGAGGTGATGAAGGCTTGGACTGTACGTTAGCTGAGGGAATGTCTGTGTGGTGGCTTGTAGGAGTCCATTAATATGGTGTGCGTATATTTAAAATATCACTGCTGTTGGAACAAAACCTTGCATTACACACATGCATTGTAGTTCTACATGGTTTTCGATGCAGGCAGTATCTGCACCAGGTTCTCAGATTTTTGTGCCAGTCCAGCTAGAGGGAGTGCTTTTTACCAGTTTTGGAACCACTGGTGGAGTAGCTGCATCACTAGTTGCTCAAATGTGATGAATTACTGATATTTTTATCAGACTTGGTGCTTATTTTGTCTGAGACTTGGCCGCGTTCTTCTAATCGGCTGTGTTGTAGACTTGCTTCATTTGTCATGCGTTCTTAATGCAGTTACTAGACAAATTCAGGGTATGGCAAGGATTCAAATACTCACTAACATGCCCTCTACTTTAGCTCACCTTTAGGGGTAAGGGGGTAAATGTACATAATGGTTGCCCAGAACTCACTGTGACCTGACGGGGTTCTCTTTAAGAAACGCACTACCCAAAATGAGTGGTACCAATAGAGCATTTAAAGAACTTGATATTAAAGGATTGTTCAGTTTGCTGTGTTCAAACTAGATCTTTAACCCCAGCTATTCCATCTGTTGTATGACTAACTTCATTCTTTTAGTTTTGACATGGTTTTCTGGAAGGTCACAATGTGGGCTTGTTTATCTAGTTACTACTTTAGTTGTAGGAAATTGTCTATTAGCCTGCCAAGTTTATTACAACTCAATCCAGCTGTCTAGCATTGTGAACTGACCTTAACATGGTTTTTCAAGATTGTCCAACCTTAAAATGGTTGCTATGAAAGAACTGCATCACAGTTAGAAGAACTTTCTGCTTTTTCAGGTGGTGTGAATGGCAAGGGGCTGTTTTTCCCAAACCCATCGGCTAATTCCTTCGTCCAGCTCTTCCCCCTGAAGCCCCTGAATTTGGAGGCCTTTACTCTGTGTATGCGTCTGTCTGTGGATCCGAATGTAGTAGACAGTGAGGAACGTGAGACCATCCTCTTCGCTTATCGCACCAAAGACCACGATGAGCTTAACGTGTGGCAGGAGAAGGGCAACATCTCCTTATACCTGAGAAGCAGCTCAGAGGGTGCTTTCTATGCCGTCCCACTTCTCTCCATCTTCCGCACAGACCTGTGCGTCACCTGGGAATCCAGCACAGGTCTGACTGCGTTCTGGGTGGACGGCCGCCGCAGCACTCTGCAGGTGTACAGGCAAAACCACACGGTCCAGTCTGGTGGTGCTGTTATCCTGGGTCAGGATCCGGACTCGTTCGTTGGTAAATTTGATGAAGACCAGAGTTTTGTGGGTGAGATTTCAGACGTGAACATGTGGGATCATGTGCTGATGGGCGATCAGATTAGGAACTTCAGTGATGAGCTGTGGTTGGGACCAGAACCAAATGTGCTTAACTGGGACACTATGCAGGATGAAGTAAATGGGAATGTCCTTGTAGTGCCAAAGAAGTACAACTGATATGCAGGACTCTGCTGTATGGTCCTGTAAACAAATGACATGTGATGTTTTCTGCAACAGACCTGTAAACAAGGAAGTATCGGTACATATAAAGTCACTTGTGTATATTTCTTAGCATTTCAGTGGCATGTACTGCAATATTGGAATGACAATAAAAACATGGCATGGGCAAACGTGTCCTAAAATAGCAGTACATTCAGAATGAACTGTCATTGTACATTATACTCATACACTTGCACAACAACATTGAAGTACAGACTGCTGCTCTTGGTGCAAAGAAAAAGCAGAAAGAGGGAAATTTAAATACTATGCAAATTTATACCACAGAACAATTGCACATGACCCATCAAACTCTGAATTTTTCTACTTAGGAATTGCACTGGCCCATTGACACGAACTGTTAATTGTGTAGTATGACTGCACCAAAACCTGGTCAGTCAAACGTTTGTGTTTAACAGCTATGGCCCTGTTGTAAAAACTTGGTCCGTTCATTCTTGTCTTCATTCGTCTAACATCTGCCACATGGCATCAGTTCAAACATTCAGTAGCCTGGGTGTGTGCTTTGCTGCTTTTTTTTTTTTTTTTTTTTTTTTTTTTTGGGGGGGGGGGGGGCATTGAGCCTTTTGTAAGTCCTTTTTTGAGTCCTGTGGTGCAACTGGAGAACCACATGGATACAAGTCAGCACACACTCCGTGGAGCAGCGGTAGAAAAGTCAGCAGTTTCTTAAGATTGAGCCTCCTGAGGATCCTTAAGTGGAGATGTTGCTGTGCCCTTTTCATGACTGCTGAGGTGTTGGAACTCCATTAGAGGCCTACGTCCATATACACCCCCAGGAACTTGAAAGTGGATACCTTCTCCATACACTCCCCATTTACTCACAGACATGGGACTCTCACAACCCACCTGCCTCTGCATCAAAGACTTAAGTTGCTGTTAAGGTTTGCTGTTTCGTCACCATCAGATATAAGTCCAATTAGGGTGGTGTCAGCCGCAAACTTAACTGTAATGTCTGCATGGCTACTAACAGTCGTACGTGTACAGGGTATAGAGTAGTGGACTCAGCACGCAGCCATGTGGGGATCTGGTGTTGAGGCTGCTGATGCTCGTCTTTTTAGGTACAGGTACAATTATATGGCTGACTTCAGACATGGTGGTATGAAGGACTGGGACAGTGATGCATTCTTGCTGAACGCTGTTGGCCTCCTCCTCACCATCAACCCGCTCTCCTGTTCATTTGTGCCAACTGCAACACCCTCAATTACATCACTGTGCCTTCCAGATGTACCAGCATTGAGATAGGATGGGACTGTTTCAGCTCACTCCCACTTGTCATAAAATCTCAGAGACCACCTCAGTCAGTGCAGTTTCTAAGGCTTTACCATCCAGCCCTGTGGGGATCTGGTGTTGAGTCTGAGGGCTGTGGAGAGATTTGGACCAACTCTTTACGCGATCTGAGAGGAAATCTCTAATCCAGCAGCAGATGTTTTCTGAAAGACCAATGTCCAGTAACTTAACTATCAGTCCTTTCTGGGAGAGCAGAGCTAAAGTCAACAAAGAGCAGCCTGGCATAGCGCCCCTGCACTTCCAGATGGGAGATGGTGGTGTGGAGTGCTGTTGCTATGGCATCCTCTGTTGATCTGTTAGCTCTGTATGCAAACTGAAATGGGTCAAGTGTGGGTGGGAGACAGGACACTGACATTTAACCAGTTTCTCAAAAAATTTTGTGACGATCGGTGTCAGAGCGACTGGCCGATAATCATTGAGGCTGCTGATGCTGGTCTTTTTAGGTACAGGTACCAGTATATGGCTGACTTCAGACATGGTGGTATGAAGGACTGGGACAGTGATGCGTTGAAGATCTTGGTGAAAACCCCAGCCAGCTGATCCGCACACTCTTTGAGGACCCTCCCAGTCACTCCATCCTGTCCCGCCGCCTTCCTAGGGTTCACCGTTCTTAGTGTGCACCTCACCTCGTGTTCCTGCACTGTGAGGCTGGAGCTGCTGCAGCCGGATGGTTTGCCTGCTGCAATCGCTGAACTTTCCACCTCGATCCATGTGAAGAAGTGGTTCAACTCCTCCGCAAGCGTCGAGTCAGCTACATCCATTGTGGTGTTGCTGGGCTTGTAGTGGGTGAGATCCTGGACTCCCTGCCACACTCCCCGCATGTTGTTGGTCCTGAAATGATTTTCAATCTTTGTTTTGTACGGCATCTTGGCTTTCCGGATCCCTCTCTTCAGCTCTGCTCTGGCAGCGCCACACTGCGCACCATCACCAGACCTGAAAGCGATGTCGCGTTGCCTCAATAGGACGTGCACTTCTTTAGTCATCCAGGGTTTCTGGTTGGAATATACCTGTAGTGGTTTGTCCTTGGTCACATTTCCAACACAGAAGTTGATGTAGGACAGCACAGTTGTGGTGTATACCACCAGATCCTGGTGTTCAAAAACATTCTAATCTGTACTCTCAAAACAGTCCTGCAGCTGATGCCACTCCCCGTCTGGCCATCTTCTTATGATCTTTGTGGCTGGTGGAATTCTCTTCCTGCAGGGTGTAGCGTTTTTTTCCTAACGATGTCTTTACAGAAGCTTTACAGAAGTATGAATACATACAGGGACAACATGCATCCCCCACTGACTAAGCCAGAGGCGGTGGTGGCAAGGAAAAACTTCCTCAGACTGGAGGAAGAAACCTTGGGAAGAACAATCCTTCTCTGGTCAAACAGTAATAATTTAATAAGCTAAATACCAAATAAAAGCTAAGAGGATCTCTGAAGTCTGGATGGTAAAGCCTTAGAAACTGCACTGACTGAGGCGGTCTCTGAGATTTTATGACAAGTGGGAGTGAGCTGAAACAGTCCCATCCTATCTCAATGCTGGTACATCTGGAAGGCACAGTGATGTAATTGAGGGTGTTGCAGTTGGCACAAATGAACAGGAGAGCGGGTTGATGGTGAGGAGGAGGCCCTGATGGTCAGTCTTCCAACAGCGTTCAGCAAGAATGCATCACTGTCCCAATCCTTCATACCACCATGTCTGAAGTCAGCCATATAATTGTACCTGTACCTAAAAAGACGAGCATCAGCAGCCTCAACACCAGATCCCCACAGGGCTGCGTGCTGAGTCCACTACTCTATACCCTGTACACGTACGACTGTTAGTAGCCATGCAGACATTACAGTTAAGTTCGCGGATGACACCACCCTAATTGGACTTATATCTGATGGTGATGAAACAGCAAACCAGGAGGTGGTCCAAAGGCTGGTGGAGTGGTGTTCAGACAACTTCAGAAACAGCAAACCTTAACAGCAACTTAAGTCTTTGATGCAGAGGCAGGTGGGTTGTGAGAGTCCCATGTCTGAGTAAATGGGGAGTGTATGGAGAGGGTATCCACTTTCAAGTTCCTGGGGGTGTATGTGGACGTAGGCCTCCAATGAAGTTCCAACACCTCAGCAGTCATGAAAAGGCCACAGCAACATCTCCACTTAAGGATCCTCAGGAGGCTCAATCTTAAGAAACTGCTGACTTTTCTACCGCTGCTCCGTGGAGTGTGTGCTGACTTGTATCCATGTGGTTCTCCAGTTGCACCACAGGACTCAAAAAAGGACTTACAAAAGGCTCAATGCCCCCCCCCCCAAAAAAAAAAAAAAAAAAAAAAAAAAGCAGCAAAGCACACACCCAGGCTACTGAATGTTTGAACTGATGCCATGTGGCAGATGTTAGACGAATGAAGACAAGAATGAACGGACCAAGTTTTTACAACAGGGCCATAGCTGTTAAACACAAACGTTTGACTGACCAGGTTTTGGTGCAGTCATACTACACAATTAACAGTTCGTGTCAATGGGCCAGTGCAATTCCTAAGTAGAAAAATTCAGAGTTTGATGGGTCATGTGCAATTGTTCTGTGGTATAAATTTGCATAGTATTTAAATTTCCCTCTTTCTGCTTTTTCTTTGCACCAAGAGCAGCAGTCTGTACTTCAATGTTGTTGTGCAAGTGTATGAGTATAATGTACAATGACAGTTCATTCTGAATGTACTGCTATTTTAGGACACGTTTGCCCATGCCATGTTTTTATTGTCATTCCAATATTGCAGTACATGCCACTGAAATGCTAAGAAATATACACAAGTGACTTTATATGTACCGATACTTCCTTGTTTACAGGTCTGTTGCAGAAAACATCACATGTCATTTGTTTACAGGACCATACAGCAGAGTCCTGCATATCAGTTGTACTTCTTTGGCACTACAAGGACATTCCCATTTACTTCATCCTGCATAGTGTCCCAGTTAAGCACATTTGGTTCTGGTCCCAACCACAGCTCATCACTGAAGTTCCTAATCTGATCGCCCATCAGCACATGATCCCACATGTTCACGTCTGAAATCTCACCCACAAAACTCTGGTCTTCATCAAATTTACCAACGAATGAGTCCGGATCCTGACCCAGGATAACAGCACCACCAGACTGGACCGTGTGGTTTTGCCTGTACACCTGCAGAGTGCTGCGGCGGCCGTCCACCCAGAACGCAGTCAGACCTGTGCTGGATTCCCAGGTGACGCACAGGTCTGTGCGGAAGATGGAGAGAAGTGGGACGGCATAGAAAGCACCCTCTGAGCTGCTTCTCAGGTATAAGGAGATGTTGCCCTTCTCCTGCCACACGTTAAGCTCATCGTGGTCTTTGGTGCGATAAGCGAAGAGGATGGTCTCACGTTCCTCACTGTCTACTACATTCGGATCCACAGACAGACGCATACACAGAGTAAAGGCCTCCAAATTCAGGGGCTTCAGGGGGAAGAGCTGGACGAAGGAATTAGCCGATGGGTTTGGGAAAAACAGCCCCTTGCCATTCACACCACCTGAAAAAGCAGAAAGTTCTTCTAACTGTGATGCAGTTCTTTCATAGCAACCATTTTAAGGTTGGACAATCTTGAAAAACCATGTTAAGGTCAGTTCACAATGCTAGACAGCTGGATTGAGTTGTAATCAACTTGGCAGGCTAATAGACAATTTCCTACAACTAAAGTAGTAACTAGATAAACAAGCCCACATTGTGACCTTCCAGAAAACCATGTCAAAACTAAAAGAATGAAGTTAGTCATACAACAGATGGAATAGCTGGGGTTAAAGATCTAGTTTGAACACAGCAAACTGAACAATCCTTTAATATCAAGTTCTTTAAATGCTCTATTGGTACCACTCATTTTGGGTAGTGCGTTTCTTAAAGAGAACCCCGTCAGGTCACAGTGAGTTCTGGGCAACCATTATGTACATTTACCCCCTTACCCCTAAAGGTGAGCTAAAGTAGAGGGCATGTTAGTGAGTATTTGAATCCTTGCCATACCCTGAATTTGTCTAGTAACTGCATTAAGAACGCATGACAAATGAAGCAAGTCTACAACACAGCCGATTAGAAGAACGCGGCCAAGTCTCAGACAAAATAAGCACCAAGTCTGATAAAAATATCAGTAATTCATCACATTTGAGCAACTAGTGATGCAGCTACTCCACCAGTGGTTCCAAAACTGGTAAAAAGCACTCCCTCTAGCTGGACTGGCACAAAAATCTGAGAACCTGGTGCAGATACTGCCTGCATCGAAAACCATGTAGAACTACAATGCATGTGTGTAATGCAAGGTTTTGTTCCAACAGCAGTGATATTTTAAATATACGCACACCATATTAATGGACTCCTACAAGCCACCACACAGACATTCCCTCAGCTAACGTACAGTCCAAGCCTTCATCACCTCACATCCTCCAGCTTGACAAATGCTTTTGTATCATCCATAATTCTGTAGTGTGCCTGTAGTAGAAGTGTGCATTATTGCATTACTGATGGAATAAGAACAGAAAGATGGCTGATATTTCCTGTGAGACTGCTGCAGGTTCTATAGATACTGTACCATAATTTAAGTAAATCTCACCTCAACATCAGGAATTTAAGACAAGCGTCCTACAGCCATCATGCTCTGCTAAATGATCCAGCCCCTAACAGGAAGATGCCTAGATACAGGTGAGCACTTCCACCTGGACTAACCTGAATTTAAGCCCATGTGCTTGAGTTTATTTTTAATAACAGTTGTGATCAGAACAAAGAAACAAGCTTACCTTCACAAACAGCGGTCAGAGTCAGGAGGACACCCAGCAGAACGAGCACGGACTTCATTTTACTGCAAGTATTTCAGCAGAACCTGTTAGCCTTCAACACAATTCACACAGCTGACGGCCACATTTAACACCAGCAAAACTAAAGTAGGGGATGAAAGGGAAGCACAAGTGTGAACTCACCTGGTGGGTATGCCAGTCAGACACTCCAGAAGCTTCTCTTAGTTGGGTCTATTTTCCAGTCTAAAGCTGAGGGCTACAGCTCCTGCATTTAGGACAAGTCATATTTACATAAGGAACATTCTGATTGACAGGTCAGCTCAGAAAATCAGATCTCAGTCAAAGCACAGGCAACAGTCAGACCCAAAACAGACCAAAAACACAAGAAAACAAACATCACCAGAAGGCAGGCAAAATCCAAAAGGCAGGGTGGACAATCCAGAAACCCAAGACAGCTATACAGGAAAACCACTCATCAGCTTTCAGGAAAGCAATACTTCACAAAGACCGCCCTAAAGCCCTGGCTTTAAATACTCACCATCATCATTCCCATGAACAAGGAGGACAGGTGAAACTCATCAGCACTCTGGTGAAGCAGGACGACGATTGGTTGTGGAACAAGAGTCAGCGGTCACGTGATCCCCAAGGGAGTTCTGGGAGTTTTCCTCTTAGGCTGGTGTATTCCTCTTAAGCGTGTGCATTTCCCTTAAGCGGGCGTATTTCTTTTAAGTGGGAGTATTCCTCTTAGGCTGGTGTATTCCTCTTAAGCGGATGTACTTCTCTTAAGCAGGCGTATTCCTTTTAAGCAGGCGTATTCCTCTTAAGCGGGTGTATTCCTCTTAAGCGGGAGTATTCCTTTTAAGCGGGCGTATTCCTCTTAGGCTGGCATATTTCTCTTAAGCAGGTGCATTTATCTTAGGCTGGTGTATTCCCCTTAAGCGGGCGTATTCCACTTAAGCGGGCGTATTCCTCTTAAGTGGATGTATTTCTCTTAAGCGGGTGTAATGGAAGCTTGAAATGGAAGTTAATTTGGGATGATGGTCCATTCATCATTCATTTTAACACAAGGCAAAAGAATCACTGGAGTTTATTATGCAAACGAAAAAAACAACAAAAATGGAGACGATGTTTTTGTGTCACACTGACTTTAACTTCATCAGAGAATGTGGGTCATGCAGCAAGACAACAACCCTAAGCACACAAATTGTTCTACCAAAGAACAGTTAAAGAACAATAAAGTTAGTGTTTGGACTGGCCGAGTCAAAGTCCTGACCTTAATCCTATAGAAATGTTGTGGAAGGTCCTGAAGCAGCAGTTCATGGGAGGAAACCCAACAACATAACAGAGCTGAAGCTGTTATTTCCGCACAAGGGGGTCACACCAGATACTGAGAGCAGAGGTTCACATACTTTTTATGTAATATTGGACTATTTTCCTCAATAAATAAATTACCAAGTCTAATATTTTAACTCATTTGTTTAATTAGACCTTGCAAGAAGTGGCTTAGAAAGTGTGTGTGTGTGTGTGTGTGTGTGTGTGTGTGTGTGTGTGTGTGTGTGTGTGTGTGTGTGTGTGTGTGTATTTAATTAGGTTTTATTTATCTACTATAGACTTAAAGACTTGATCTAAAACTTCAGATTTTCACACAAATTTATGAAGCAATATATAAACATTTTAAAGGGTTCCCAAACTGTGGCGCAGCAACTAAGCTCCTATTTACATAGGAATCACATACCTGAAACATTTCAGTCTGGATTTAAGGCCTTTAAGGAACATTATAGGAGCTTGTCTGACTCTGCTGAGCTACACCCTGTCGTATCAGGTCTATTTTATTTTGGAAATGACTTGTGAAGTCTTCACAGACTTTAGAAGATAAATAATCATTAAATGCACCTCTTAACCCCACTTTTTCAGATACTGACTTGGTGACAATCCTATTCCTGTCTGGAATTATGGATGCCGCCGTTGGACCCCATGATCTCTTAAACACTTATTCAATGCCCGGGGATCTCTGCGCATAATCACAGGCCTGCTTGTTACATGTCTCTGACTCACTCACTGTGGCTCAGTGCGACAGGTGGTGATGTTAATGCATGCCCATGATTTTCCATGTGCTGGACACAAAGGGATCAAGGCAACATAGCATGCAGTGCAGCAAGTGGCATACTGGCCTCATATGAGAAAGGATGTTGCAGACTACATTAAAGGCTGGTGTGCTGCCAATTTCAACTGTCCAAACCCACTCCATTCTCTAGCTCCAGTGCAGAAAGAAGGGTTAACATTCCCTTGGTCAGACCTTCAACTTGACTAGGTTGGACCGCTCACCAGAACAGTCAGAGGCAACAAATACTTCCTCACGGTCACTTAATGCATTCATAAAATGGGTGGAAGGCCTGCCAACGCATACAACCATGACCACTGCCTACTTGTTGATCATGGTCTACCCAGCCATGTCAACTCTGACTAAGGGAAGAATTTCACTGCTGAGCCTACTGAAAAAGTATGTCACAACGAACCAACATGATTGGGATGTTAAGTTGGTCACTTTGCAAGATGCCATGGGGGTCTCCCTATTCGAGTTGACGACAGGCAGACAGATGATGGTTCCTCTGCACCTTCTTGATCAACCAGGGGAGGCCAGCATAGCAGTGGCATACATGACTCCTCAATATATGGATGACTTGCAGAAACATCTCCAAGCCACGTTTATCTTTGCCCAGTAGAAACTGGAGTAAAGTCCAGAAGGACACAAGGCTTGTTATAGTGGTAGAAATAATGTGGATACTAGCCTAAAAATCAGTTGTTTGATGCATAGCTCTCCATTCTCGCTTATAGTACACAACACAACCCACCCACCCTCAGCATGTTCCATTCAGAAAGACAAACTGTTGGTGTTTGTCAGGTTGAACTCCAGTGAGGTATGTAGCCCACCCTGTATGACAGCCCAAAAGACAGGATGGGCTGGGGCTAGATGGACCATGGATGCCAATAGGCATGCAGAAGCAAACATCACTCACATGTTGTACCAGCTACAGAAGTTCACCGTTACACAGTCAAAACTACATGGATCCAGTGAAAGGTCCAAATGATTCATGGTGAGGGTGCTGGCCACAGCAGCTGCTGCTAGATCCCAACTTGGTATCAGAACTTGCAGTTAACATAGCTACTGTCAGGCAAGAAGTAGGCGAGATACAGGCTGAACTTCCAAATATAAAAACAGTTGAACAGCCAGTTGAGGTGCTTGGCTCAGTGACGCTGGCGTTCCCAGGGACCATGTGGGGCTGGCATGAGAATGGCATCTCCCCTTGTACGAAGAGGCGAGGCAGGCGCAACCACTGAGTGGGAAGCTCCCTGGGCAGCTTCGAGCTGCGACTTCTGCCGAAGGAGTTTCTCCTGCTTTTTCAGGAGGGCAGTGATCTGCCAGTCCAGCCATGCCAGCTCTGAGCTCAGTGCCTGGAGAGTGCGTTCTTGGGTAGACGCCAAGCTCGATCTAAGATAGACTACTTGCTGTCACTTGCAGTGACATACTGTGACAGTGGTCAATGGACATCCTGCCAATCAAAACTGACATGTCAAATCACAGTTTAGAATGCTTAGATCATATCTGGACATTTTGTTGTATGTGTTTGTTTATACCTTTAAGTTTAACCCAACCTTAGAGAGGAAAGTGAAGATTTCTTTACATGGCCAAGTAAGGAATTTCTTTAAGTTTCAGCTTTGATGAAGATAGTTAGCTAATTTAAGTTAGCAGCTTTCGAAGTTTGACTGCACTCACTCCAGCTGACTGAGTCGAGGTAGGCCCGCAATGCCAAGAACGAAGATTCCTTTCGAGCCCCACCTCAATCTTCAGGCAAACTGATCATGAAGGGCCACCTCGCTCCATCCTCAAGCAGCCCCAAGGAGAAACCCCAGAGATGCTGAGTCTTACTCAGAGCCATGCTTCAAACTGCGTTCCAACTCCTCACCAGAAGACTGCCCCAGTTCCAAGCTTCATACTTGGGTAAGCGAGACAATGAAGCTGGTCATCAACTGCGACGCATTGCCTGTGTGAAGCCCCACCAAGACTCCAGGGCCAGCTATGGAAAAGCCCAGTGTGTGATTTCTAGCCAGTTCTCAAGTGACCCATCTCGGAGGACTCAAAGTCTGGCTCCCCGCCTTCAAAGTAAGGCTGGCTCTTTTTCATTTGTGCAGTCAAGGTTTGATGCTATTTTATTCAATAAGAATTCTGTTTTAGATATATTAGTTTAGGTTAAGTTCCCCCATAGACTCTTTTACCCTTAAGTTTTTAGTCACTTTCCAAGGAGTGCCCTAAGTAACCCTTTCATACCATTTTAAGCTGAGTATTAAGTTACGTTACCTGAGCCATTCCTTTGTTCGGTTTATTTCTTTTCTTTTGTTTATTAATAAAAGTTATCCAATTGTAGGGTAATTTTATTTAGTCAATAAAGTTAGCTTTTTATTAAAGCATCCTTGGTGTGAGTGTTTGTCTCCTTCTTGCATTGGTCTGTACACTTTAAACTAAATCAAAGTTACTCTGACCACCTTAATTTTAAGCAATAATAATCAATTATAATTAGACTAAATGGCAATATCCGCCCCTTCCTGGATTGGGGCCTTGTCGTGGCGGAAGGGCTTGTGTGGTCTAGGGATCTTCAGAGCTAAGTTGTCTAAGCTGAACTAAAATTATTTGAAACACCATCCTTGGGTTGAATTCCATATCCAGATAGCATTACTGATGCTCGTTTGTCTTTTTGTTAGGGGTTTCCATGCAACCAGTGTTCATCATCCAGCATAAAGTGATTAAAATGACTATGTTTTGGATCAACCCAGTTTGTTCGCTCTTTGAAATGTTCCTTACCACTTAGGATTGACTGTACTAATTTACAAACATCCACAGTGTCTGTCTAAGCTTTGTTAAACACTTTCATCTGTCTTTTCATATCCTCTTTGTTCCCTTTAGAAAGGAAGCAGTAAATATTATTCATTTTCCTTTTGCATGCTCCTAGTTTTCTTATGTAATTTGCAGAAAATTGCTTCAGATAGCTTCTATCAGCTGAACTACTTACTGCATTTGTTCTCAGTTCATGTACTTTCACTTCTTTGTTTTCATTCACAAGCACATTTGGATGCTATGGTCGATTCAGCGATGTATTGCTTTTTTTTTATTTGCAGCCCTTAGTTGTGACATCCATTTGCATTTCTTTGTAGTTCCTTGTGTTCCAGCTAGACCCAAAGGAAGGGTTAATCTTTGAAGATCCCTCAGTGCTGCAAGGTGATCCACCTTTCCAACAGTTTCTGGGTCACCTAAATGAGAAAGCAGTCACTCACAAATTCTACATCTTGACCACCCTGGAAAATAAGCTCCTGCATGAGGACCTTCTGGACACGGCATCAGACATAACCTTGATGATGTCCACCCTCTTCCATCAGGTACAGTCGGTGGCCAGCCAGAACTCCAGCCGCAAAGTTGTTCCCTCAAGATCCAGCCACACTCTCTCACTGGTCTCATGCTCAGTTCCATGGCTTTGGTGCACTTGGCCATCAGGCTTATGAGTTTGATCCACCGTGTACATGTATCTCCTCTTGAGACTATCCCTCTCCTCACTGGCAAGGATCTCGTCAATTGATTCGAGCCACTGATAGACTTCAAATGGCTAAGGATCTGGACACAGATCTGCGAGCCCCTGCCTGTCTCTTCTCTGCATAAGCTTGAAGTTCTGTGCATTTCAATTCAAATGCTTTTTGTGGATGGGTCAAGGCTCGCCACTTTGCAAAAAATGCATCAGTAAAGTTTACAAATCATATTCCTTGGCCAGGGATTGCAAAGATAAAAATCTGTATGTGTAAAGAAAAAGGCCGAAACCCACAACCTGTTAATGCCTATGATAGCACTGCACCAAAGCCTGCCATGGTTCTGAGATGGAGATCACCACATGGGCTCAAAACTACCATAAACACTGTGTATCACTCCATACATAAATGTAAGTTCAGACTTTACTCTGCACAGCAGAATATAAGGGCCCAGCCTGTGCCATCGGCTGCCAGCAGAGGGCAACATCGACAAGACACCCAGCCTGTACCGCCAGCTGCCAGTAGAGGGCAACAGTGGTGAGGTGCCATAACTTCAGGGAACTTCAATTCACAGAAGCCCTTGGGCTGATCAGGCCCAACCTGACACACCTGTGGACTCCTCTACTTAAGGCCTGGCAAACAAAAGCCCTTTGTAGAGGGATGACCAGTGTGGTATGCAGCCCAGGTGGTGTAGAAAAGAAAAGAAAAGAAAAGAAAAGAAAAGAAAAGAAAAGAAAAGAAAAGAAAAGAAAAGAAAAGAAAAGAAAAGAAAAGAAAAGAAAAGAAAAGAAAAGAAAAGAAAAGAAAAGAAAAGAAAAGAAAAGAAAAGAAAAGAAAAGAAGGCCGGAAAATACAAAATTGAGTAGTTGCCCCAAAGCTACTTAAAATCCGCAAGAAGGCTTGAGCTACAAACGGCTCTGAGCCGTACAAAAGGTGTTGCTCCACCGAGAGCAAATGGGAGAAACCAAGTCTGCCTTCCTCTCATCATTACAGAGGAAGTCATTTTTGCTTCCTGATCTTTTTTTCACATTTCTAGTTCAGCCTTCCCCTTTCCAACCCTTCCCGTTCCATGAGGTGTTTATACCGTTCATGCCTGTGGCACAGCGGTAACTCCACAGACCACCGATCAGTTCATGGACGGTTCGAGTCTGGTTCTGGGTCACCTGAACTCCGCCGTGCCAAATTCACACTCCATTGCCTCAAGTTTATTTAAGACCCTTTCTCATGGGTTTTCCTCTCTGCACTTGGCTCCGCCTCCCTGCCATTCTGTAACATGGAAGTCACATATAAACAACATCCAGAAACACCGCTGACTTCTCTGGGCTCAAGCGTATCTGAAATGGACTGATGCTTAGTGGACACGTGTGTTGTGGTCTGACGAGTCAGTCTTTCAGATTGTTTATGGAAATAATGGACGTCACATTCTCTAAGCCAACGAAGAAAAGGACCATTTAGATTGTTCCCAGTTATGTATGCTTCTCGTTCACCAGCTACTTGTTGGAACTTTCCATTCCACCTGCCATGCCAGAATGTAGCTGCTGTAACTTTGGCTTATCCCTGCAATCAAATCATTTACATTTCCAGCATTTAGCAGACGCTCTTATCCAGAGTGACTTACAGGAAGAGCTTTGTCTGTCTAGAGAAAGTGTCTCTGCTAGTTACCAGTAGGTTAGAGAGAAAGACGGTCCTGAGCTCAGATACTGCTAGAAACAAAGTCACCAGTGCTCCCACTCTATTGCTTAAGAATACCACAGCTTTTGGCTAGTTTATCACGAGCTGGTTGTACTTGCTTTCAAGAACCAAGCTGTTATGTCCCTAGGATGTATATTATATCGCTTATTAGGAACCCACCTACTGCTAAGTCTGATTGGCTGGAGTCCCACGATAACACGTGCATCTGATTGGCTGGATATGTGTACATGGATTATTCCACAGCTGTTTCTGCTTACCTCCATGGTGGCTTGGGACGAACGTCCTAGTTCATCATAGCAGCAAAGACAGATCTCTATTTTAAGGCCTGTTTAGTGTCTCTATTCCCAATGTATTAGCATAACCTTAATTATGCCTTTCCTGTCAGTTTACTTCTACTGTGCCACAGTAAGCTGAAAATCCGTCTCTGTAAGTCTTTTATAACTGCCGACCACTTTTGGCCTAGTCATGGAGTTGGGGAAGGCTCTCTAATTAGTTCTCTACATGTTTGTTTGTTTGTTTGTTTGTTTGTTTGTTTGGTGCATGCCAGTTCTGACATCTGTCCTGTGTAGGTCTACAAAGAACATAAAATAACATGACTTGACCTGTTTAAACGCTGAATTGCTCTCTTTTCTTTAGGCAAAACAGAGCTGGTACAGGAGCAGTTAAGACTAGGAACGTTGTCTTTGGAAGTGCGGATGAGTCGAGACAAATGTGCATCAAAAATTCAACAGTTTAAAACTAACATTCCTTAGCCAAACATTGCATGGAGGTATTTTAGGTATAATATTCAGGGAATCCAGAAAAATTTCATTACAATTGAAAGCCTGTGATGCTATGATGATCCCATACATGCATTGCATTAAAAACCTGCATGTTTTTGTGATGGAGATCAACGCACAGGCTCAGGAATCCTTTGACAAACTGATGCCAATGAACACCGTCCATCTCTACATCCACTAATGCAGGGTAAGACTGTACTGTGCATACACACACACACACACACCTCCTAAGCCACTTCTCCTTCTGGGTTGTGGGGGGTGCTGGAGTCTATCCCAGCTTGTCATCAGGTGTAAGGCAGGATACACCCTGGACAGACCGCCAGTCCATTGCAGGGCAGACAGACAGTCACTCACACCTGGGGGCAATTTACCATGGCCATTTAGCGTGACTGCATGTCTTTGGGCTGTGGGAGGAAGCCCACGCAGACACGGGGAGAACGTTTTCTCCACACAGAAAGGATCCTGGTCACCTGGCTGGGGAATCGAACCCAGGCCCTACCTGCTGTGAGGCAACAGCGCTACCCACCCTGCCGCCGTGCCGCCATGCCGTGACAAATTTCAACAACATCCAGAAACGCCGCCGACTTCTCTGGTCTTGAGTTGACCTGAAATGGACTGCAGCTCAGTGGAGATGTGTATTGTGATCTGACGAGTCAACCTTTCAGATTGTTTATGAAAATAATGCACTAAAGAAGAAAAGGAGCATCTAGTTTGTTACCGGTCCTGTTGAAAGGAAAGGTTGTGTAACACATCTCCTGTTAAACAAGTGCTAAAGTGTCACTCAGTGGTTGCTATTAATAGCTCTGTACTGCATTAAACAAGCATCAAGCTCTGCTCCAGAACCTCCAAAGCCCAGCTGACATCCCTGCTGACATCCCACCCACAGCGTTTGATTGATGGTGTGCATGATCTTGTAGTGTGACAGGATAAACGGGTCACTCTTTAGAGGCCCACCGATATTTTGAAACATGTAGTGTGAGAAGGTCAGAAATAACAGTAATAACAAATAACATAACTGATCAGGCAACAGCCAATGAGAGAGAGAGAGAGAGAGAGAGAGAGAGAGAGAGAGAGAGAGAGAGAGAGAGAGAGAGAGAGAGAGAGAGGGGGAGGGAGAGAGAGAGGGGGAGAGAGAGAGGGGGAGGGAGAGAGGGAGAGAGGGAGAGAGGAGAGAGGAGAGAGGAGAGAGGAGAGAGGAGAGAGACAGAGAGAGAGAGAGAGAGAGAGAGAGAGAGAGAGAGAGAGAGAGAGAGAGACATGCATGCCCAGACCACAAAGACAGAGGAGCAGCTTGCTGAATTTCATGCTCTTTTTCCCCAACTGGCTCTCATCCTAGTGCCCATACATTTTCAACCCAGAATTACACACATGATACTGAAGAACACGGACACTCTGAAACAAAACCTCCCTCAGTGTATTAGGTAAACTTTTACTAGAGGTTGTGCAAGAGTGGACATAACAAACTGGGTTTTGATCAGCAAATACAATCAGATCAGTGCAGAAGCTGCAGCCCCCAGGAAAAAGATCTAACTGGTGACAGGAGCCAAGAAAGATTCAACATCAAGAGTGTCTTCGCTTCCAGGTGAGCATCTGCACTTGTGCTTCTTATTCATTCCAGCCACTTGAGTTTTACTGTCGTTAAACGTGATTATCAGCTGTGTGTGGCTAACAGGTTCGACTAAAATGTTCACAGTAAAATGCAGTGGGTGCTCGTTCTGCTGTGTGTCCTCCTGCCCCTGACCTGCCTTTGTGAAAGTAAGTTTATCTGTGTTCTGTACATCATTCTGTTTTGTGAAGATGCATTAACAAACCCAGATTCACCTCTGAGAGTCTATAAATTCAATTCAGCGTTATCATATCTAGTCAATTCAAGCGCTCAACTGTTTCTAAGGCCCAGTCCCATTTCTTCTTTTGGCCTCTCGTTTTCGAGTGTCCCCCTCACCCCTTGTTACTGAGCTACAGGGCAGTGGTTGAGATCTTCCCTCTGAAACGAGACCCTCTAATAAAAGAGCATCACTTCATTATCAGCTACTAGCCGCTCTGTAGGCGACCCTGCCCGTCTGCAGGGGCAGCAGAGGAGGGGAAAGTTCAGCTCCTCACTGCTGGGCTTTAGTTACATTTATGGATCATACGCCTTCAAAGAGGAGGGCAGTTATTTATTATCACCCCCCCCAATTCTTCAGTGATATGAAGCTGAAGTCAGATTCTCCAGATTCTAGTCCGAATTTTCCCGTTCCACCTTAAATGGTGCAGCAGTTACATTCTGGCTCCTCAGGCATCAGAACTGCTGGACTATTTAAGGAACTATTTACTCTTTTTTTCCTCATAACTCTCCATTTGGAGTCTCAGTTTGGAGGGTCATGTAGCCCTAACACTTCGCCCTACCCCTCTATCTCAACAACAATTAAGACACCCTTACCCTAGACGTGAACGTGCTAAAAGCTCAGTGGTAGGGGCGAGGGGTGAAATGGGACTGGGCCTAAATCTGTGCCTCCAGTGTGTTGGATTAGTTCAGTGCTGGATCATTTAGCAGAGCCTGATTTCCAATTTTAAGGTGTGATTCATTTAATACATCATGGCAACCGTTATCTATATGAGCTAGAGCAAACTGCCCAGAAGGACTGAACTCATCCTTAATGCAGTAAGATGTACTTTTTCAGTACCAGCACATTACAAAATTATGGGTAATACAAAAGTTCTGGTCAAGTAACCAAGGTTCACCGCAGGGTTGGGGAGCGCCGGTCCTGGGGGGCAGGATTCCTGCACAGTCTGGTGATTGTTCTGCTCACTTGATTTTTTTTAACTTTGCAGTGACACTACGGGAGTATGTGCTCTGCGTTTTGAGATGCGTTGGGAGATTATTATGGTCAAAACATCTTAAGACTGTTATCTTAAGAAATGACTTCAAGATATGTCTTCAGGCCTTAAGGTGTCCTAAGATGTCTTCAGATGTGTCTCAAGAAGTGGTGATAGATGGTTCATAGAGTATGAAGCACACCTGATTTAACTCGTTATTTAATTACCGGGCTTGGCTGATGTGGGAAATCACCGCACTGTGCTGGAATCCAGGACCTTTGCCACTTCTGGCTCATAACATAAAGTTTCCTGGCTTCAGCTGTTATTGTGCTGCTAGCTAAGGCCAAGTCCCAGCCAAGTAAGAGCCAGACAAGAAAAAATGTCAGCAATTTCAGCCAAGTTAGAGTAACGAGTGCTGTCGCTTCTCTACCAGTGGTTTTCAAACTGGTTATCGGAGCTCTCAGTAGGTCCACATTTTAATTTTACGTCTAGTTGGAATGGAGGGAAAATCTGGACCATCTGGGGGGCTCTGAGAACCACTGGTGTAGACTATGGCCCCGTCCAAAACCACATGATTAATGGACTTTGAATGTCAACATCCAAGTCAATATCCACAGTTCAAAGTCACACACCGGCACAGACTCTGTGCACCAACGTGCAGCACTCGGTGAATCCGAACACCGTTGGGTTTGAGAATGAAGTGGATACTCAAACACTCTAGTGGATCTAAACACTTAATGAGCTGGAAAAAGCTGATTTTAATAGGAGCTGTAGTTTAATATCTCTGCTAAGAATTGATCTCAATCGCACTGAGTTTGGAATCCACCCAGCGGAACAAGGGATACTGGACGTCCTGGAATGTTGGGTTCTTACCCGGTCTCTGCCCAGAAGGCATTGCTTGGACACAGTAGCACAGAGAGACACCGAGTCTCAGTTCTAGTACTGAGTGAAAGAGTTGGAAAGTTAGTTGACTTGGCTCTACGTTGTGAGTAAAGCCAGCCAACGCACGAGAAGTTTAAATGTTTTATTTTCATCTCTGCAGTTTAGCTTTACTCTTTGTTAGTGTTTGTTCAATTGTCTTGCAATAATTGTAGTCACTCATCACTGTTATTACGATTCAGAACATCATTATTTGCCCAGCAGTAAATCCCTGTTGTCGGATCAAAACCTCATATCTCCAAAATGGTAACTTTGCAGGAAAGGGAAAAAACCTCCTCTAGTTTTAATACAAGTCAATGGAACCAGAATTCTTTCCAAATAATTTTGGGTAATATCTGTTGGTGTATTCATCATGAAATTTACCCAGAGGATGTAGAACCATAGGTGCTTTCAACTTCTATCAAAAACTGAAAAATGACAAAAATGGAGATACGAGGTTTTGTTCCAAAAGCAGCGAAATATTGAGTCTGAAATTTTATCCGTGAAAGTTTAGGGGAAATGTGAGCAGAGTGTTCCCTGAATACAGATTGGAGTTTGCCTGCCGATGTGGCGCATGTGGGAACGGTCCCTTTCAGAACCAGCCAAGTAGGCCTCGCCTTGTCGACCAAGCAAAACTCCAAGCGCTGACCCTAGTCTGGCCGTCTGGCCCTGTATGCATTATAGTTTGACGAATAGCTGCATTTGGAGGCCGTGTGACCAGACTCACCACCAGTGCTGCAAGGTTGAAACTCTCATTGCATTCCTAGTGGGATGCTTGGGTTACCTCTGCTAGCTCTCTCAACATATTTACACTTCTTAAACTAATAATGTGTCCCAATTCCTACTAGAGACCTCCCTTCCACTAGCTCCTAAATAACTGGAGAATTCTCGGACTAATTTCACATATTCGATCCCTACATGCCAACTTGATGATTAGACATATCACTTCACGCTTCATTTATCCTGTTCGTTTATACTGATTAATAAACAAGGCAGTTATTTCTGAACAATATACCCCTGACCGCTGGTTGAGCCGTGTACCCAGTTACAAAATTACTGAAACTTTATTTTAATTTCCATCTCCTCTCCGAGAGAGACCTCAAAATTAGATAAACAATTGAAAGACTTTTGCCCAAACCCAGTAAGAAAGTTTCACATGAACTTGAATGGGATTGTTGTCAGTGTCCTGTAAAGCTTGTAGATCCTGGCCACAGTGGATGTGAAAGAACTGCACTTTAACTTCACTGTAAGTGTGCATCACAGTGAGAAGAACGTTCTTTGCCTTTCAGGTGGTTTGACTGACAAAGGGCTGCTTTTCCCCAAACCATCAGCCAATTCCTATGTGAAGCTCACCCCCCTGAAGCCCCTGAACTTAGAGGCCTTTACTCTGTGTATGCGTCTGTCTGTGGATCCAAACGTAGTTTCCAAAGAGGCACGTGAGACCATCCTCTTCGCTTATCGCACCCCAGACCACGATGAGCTTAACGTGTGGCAGGAGAAGGGCAACATCTCCTTATACCTGAGAAGCAGCTCAGAGGGTGCTTTCTATGCCGTCCCCCTTCTCTCCATCTTCCGCACAGACCTGTGTGTCACCTGGGAATCCAGCACAGGTCTGACTGCGGTCTGGGTGGACGGCCGCCGCAGCACTCTGCAGGTGTACAGGAAAAACCACAAGGTCCAGTCTGGTGGTGCTGTTATCCTGGGTCAGGATCCGGACTCGTTCGTTGGTAAATTTGATGAAAATCAGAGTTTTGTAGGCGAGATTTCAGGCGTGAACATGTGGGATTATGTGCTGACAGGGTGTCAGATTAAGCAATTCATTGAGTTAGGTTTGGGGCCAGAACCAAAAGTTCTTAAATGGAAAACTATGCAGTATGAAGTACATGGGAATGTCCTTGTAGTGGAAGAGAAGTACAAATGATGTGTAAGATGACTATCTCTGTAACGAGGTCCTGTAGTGGTGTAACAGTAGCAGTATGTTTTCAGCAATTGTGCATGTACTAGTATTTATACATGTATAAAAATTACGATATTTGCCTCACATTTGAGCAAAGTTTGATATTATCGCAGTATTGTTAGAACATGAAAATAAAAACACTACGTGGACAAACAAACATGTATTCCAGATGTCATTTTTAAATAGCAGTGTGATTCTGGCGTTTCAACATTTACTTTTCATACAACAAATTATAATTAAAGAATAAAAATGTCCATAGACTGATGCTCACTGCATGTATAATTATACTATTTACAGTTAAGACTGGACTTCATAACCCCTGTTGAATAGTGTTGTGATCTTCCCCCAGAGCTGTAAAGATGCTCCAACATAAAATAAGGCATGAAACATCCCTGCACTGTTCCATCATAACTGAACCCACGGGATGTACCAATTGACTTTTCATTTGTTTAAATCAAACAATCTTAAACATATCATTACGTAACGGTCTTCAGCTGCGATTAACTGTGTACTCCATCCATCCATCCATCCATTTTCCAAGCCGCTTCTCCCTCAGGGTCGCCGGGGGGGAGGGGGTGTGGGGGGGGTTGCTGGAGCCTATCCCAGCAGTCATCGGGCGGAAGGCAGGATATACCCTGGACAGGTCGCCAGTCCATCACAGGGCAGACAGACACAGTCACTCACACCCAGGGGCAATTTATCATGTCCAATTGGCCTGACTGCATGTCTTTGGACTGTGGGAGGAAACCGGAGAACCCGGAGGTCCAACACCAGTACCACGATTTGTCCTAAACTGCAGTCTAGTTTGGTCACAGCAGTGGTTTTTTCAAGCATTTGATATTTTGATGGCTCTTTGAAGTCCAAGCTTGTTTGAACTCTTGCATGTTATGTCAAAATGCCGTTAGCGTTTAGATGTTTTTCTCATGTGGTGCAATTTTTACAACTTATAGACCAATTAATTGATGATTTTAAACACCCAAAAGCCAGATTTTCTCTCTTCTTCTGACTGTTGTTTTCCTGCTCTCCATAGAAATGGTATCCTTTTTTCAGACAACTAAACAAATGAACAGGTTTAAGTTAGGGCTATAGTCAAGACCACCATTTTCGAGTCCTAAACGACGATTATTCGAGACAGAGTCAAGAGTCTAACTGGGGCTGAATGCAAGTCAAGACAGGGTCTAATGAGAGCAAGACTGGATCAACACCAAAACCTCAAAAAATCTAGTCCTTTTTAAGACGAGGCCTTAATTAGTCTTTACATCCTTCCAGCACAAGTCACTGAAAAATATCACAAAACGAACCTACAAAAATAACTGCGCCGAATTCAAATGATGATGCAGTTCTTTCTCTTCTACTTACAAACACAAATGTATATTTGCCTTTAATTGTTGTGTAAACCAAACTGAGCCCCCCACACATTGGCAGCAGGAGCTGGGCAAAGTCTTTTGGATTCAGCCATTGGTGGTATCAATACTACTCAGCTAGGTTTGCTTATGCCAACATTGATGTAGTAAACAACTTTTGTCTTTTCTAAATGTGTCGATGGTGAATAGATACAGACCATAACAGCACAAAAGCTCACAATTACCTTCATCACAACAAAATAATAAAGGTTTTGTATAGCAAACCTTTTTGGACCACATGCACAGGTCAGCGTATCGCACCCCAAAAACTCTTTTCCCAACCCTGGAGACACAATATAATGCACTGTGCACACATTTAATCAAGTGAGTTTAATTATTTATTTATTTATATATTTATTTTTATTTACCAGTACATGATGCAATACTCTGCATACGGAAATGTGCAATCATACTGTACATGTGCAATTATACTGGAATATGTGCAATATTTAGCAGTGTGCAATATTTAGCAGTGTGCAATATTTAGTGACACACAACACAGCTGTAAATATCTCCATATTTATATCCTGTAAATACATAGTTTTTTATTTTGTTTCTATATTTATTTCACATACATATATACACATATATACAAAACAACCCCTCCCCATTCTATTCTGTGTCATTTGTTTACATTGTGTGTTTGCACTGAGATGGAGTTGCTTTTAATCTCATTGTACTTTGTATAGTGACAATAAAGGCATTCTATTCTATTCTATGAATGTGTTGAAGCAAGGCTAAGGCGAGAGGTTCAGATCAGTGAGCAGCAGTTTGGTTTCAGTACCACAGATGCAGTTTTTCTGTTGAGAGTGTTGGTAGAGAAGAACAGAGAAGGTCAGAAGGAGCTGCATTGTGTCTTTGTGGATCTAGAGAAGGCAGATGATAGGGTGCCAAGAGAGGAACTGTGGTACTGTATGAGGAAGTCAGGTGTAGCTGAAAAGTATGTTAGGGTGGTGCAGGACATGTATGAGGATAGTGAGACAGTGGTGAGGTGTGCAGTTGGAGTGACAAATGGTTTCGAGGTGAAGGTGGGGTTACATCAGGGATCAGCTTTGAGCCCCTTCTTATTTGCAATGGTGATGGAAAGGTTGACAGATGAGGTCAGGCAGGAGGCTCCATGGACCATGATGTTTGCAGATGACATTGTAATCTGTGGTGAGAGTAGAGAGCAGGTGGAAGAGAATCTGGAGAGGTGGAGGTTTGCACTGGAGAGGAGAGGAATGAAGGTCAGTAGAGACAAGACGGAATACATGTGTGTGAATGAGAGGGAGGCAGGTGGAAAGGTGAAGATGCAAGGAGTAGAGGTCGTAAAGGTGGATGACTTCAAATATCTTGGGTCAACCATCCAGAGCAATGGACAGTGTAGAAAAGAGGTGAAGAAGAGGGTGCAGGCAGGATGGAGTGGGTGGAGACGGATGTCAGGGCTGAAGACAGTAGAGCGTCCTGCTATGATGTTTGGTTTGGAGACTGTGGCTCTGTCTAAAAGACAGGAGGCTGAGCTGGAGGTGGCGGAGATGAAGATGCTGAGATTTTCGTTGGGAGTGACGAGGATGGACAAGATTAGAAATGAGCAGATCAGAGGGACAGTGAAGGTGGAGCAGTTTGGAGATAAAGCCAGAGAGGCCAGGTTGAGATGGTTTGGACATGTGTTGAGGAGGAATAGTGGATATACTGGGCAAAGAATGTTGGAGATGGAGCTGCCAGGTAGAAGGAGAAGAGGTAGACCTCAGAGAAGGTTTATGGATGCAGTGAAGGTGGACATGGAGATGGTTGGTGTAAAAGTAGAGGAGGCAGTGGATAGGGCAAGATGGAGGCAGATGATCCGCTGTGGAGACCCCTAAAGGGAGCAGCTGAAAGAAGAAGACCAGTACATGAATGGTCTAGTGGACAACAGTTTTGAAGTTATGTAACATTAGCCACATTTACATGCAACCTAATAACTCTAATAATCTGACTAATAGCTCAATAATCAGTTAAATAGAAGAATAATATCCGTGTAAACGCCTGTATCCGATTACATTCCCTATCGGAAAGTTTCAGTCCGTTCTGCATGTGCGTCGCGTCACAGTGAGAGTTTATACCGTTCAACACGGCGGAGCAGAAACTGGTCTGCAGAGGAGACGAAGTTCATGCTCTGATCTTTAAAAGACGGCGGTGGGACGGACGTCCAGCTTACGTGTCTCAGAGCACGACGTCTTCCTCTCGGCCTTCTTTAATAAGGACGTGTGAAGGACGTTTTCCTGAGTCTGACGTCATTTTAAAGCAGTTAAAAACACAATCACTGCTCACTGCTGCTCATCTCACTCTGACTGGGCTCACGTGATGCTGGTTGTCATGGTAACGTCTACACTAAGTGGTTTTTCATACATGCGCATTATTTTGCATCGGATCACTTGTAGTGAGCATGTAAACGGAGATTTGTTGATCAACACCAGATTGTTGAATAGAGTGAGCAGATAAACACCTCAGTCTGAATCTGCAATCGGAACGTGTTCAAGCGGATTGGCAAAAGTCTTTGCATGTAAACACAGCCGTTCACGTACACACACAAATGGTTTGCTGCTACGCCTGTGCGGTGTGGTCATATGCGTGAGTTCTTCACTTCTGCTGGAAACGGATCTCAGGTGGCTCCTCATGAAGCTGCTTGAGAGAACCTGTGTGAAGCTGCGTCAAGGCAAAGAGGAGCTACTGAACAATCTAAACCAGGCGACAGATTGGATTAGCTGAACTCTAATAGTGCCACGTGTGTTATTACACAGCTTTAATGACTGCACAGTTGTGGAAAACAGTTCTAATAAAGGAAATCCGCAGTGAAAAACGCGATACTGATGCTGTTCATGTGTGTTTGAAAGAGAGAGACTTTGACTAAGAGCATCAACTGACTGCTGGACTTCACACTGAGCCTTTTGTCTGTGTGATGATGTCACGCTGGTGCAAGGAGGATACAGGAGCCGTGCGTGCACCAGCGCTCAGATTTCCTGACGTGTTGATAAACAGCAAACACACAAATCATGGTGAGTATCTCTGCTTTTGATTAAGCTATTATTATATTATGGCACATATTATTCAGATGTATTGACCCTTTTTGATGGACACTGGTCATTGTGTTGCCTTACTGTGCCCATCAGGGAGCGGATGGTTTTCAAACCTTTTTCCTGCTTGTTGTTGGTGATCATTCTTCCCAAAATATGTTAGTTTTAGTGTAATCTCTAACGTTTCCAGCTGAAGAGAATTTCACCGAAGTACGCTAGTGTCTACTGACTGAGCCGACTGAGTACTTGCAGTCCTTACGTGGTGACTTGATGATTTGAAATGCGTTTGTTTTAGAAATCTGAACCGTGAATGAAAATCCCATCTATAAACTGATCACATGTGTTTCGGGGTCTAAAAGTCTGAGACTGTGTTGAAAATCTGGGACTTTTTCATTTAAATCTGGAAATAATTTTAGATACAACATTTTAGAATGTCAATTTAAAGAAGAGCAAAATGAAGTTTAATAAAAATGAAATGAAGAAATGTTCAAGGCTCAGCACTATTTGTAGGTCACAGTTTAAAATGAAGCAAATTTGAAAAAGGCCTTTGTGCATAAAGCTCAGCTTTTTTTTAGTCTTATCTCTTCCATCGAGGTTCTTGTTCAGACAGAACTGTGGAGTTCAGCTAGAGTGGACACTGTCATTAGATCATACCTCATATACACTTACCAATCAATTCTAAAATGTATTTAATTGTTTAAATTGTTTAAAAAGCTAAAACTTGCAGTATAAAAATTGCCACCTGTCAGAATAAAACCTCGTATCTCCATTTTTGTCGTTTTTCAGTTTTTGACATAGTTTGAAAATGTCTGTTGCTCTTTACATTGTGTGTAACTTCATGATAAATGGACCAAAAGAAACCGTCCAAAATGAGTTGGAAAGACGTCTGGTTCCATTGACTTCCATTAAAAGTAAAGTACATTTTTTCCTTTTCTCTTTAAAGTTGCCATTTTGGAGATACGAGGTTTTCTTCCGACAACAGCGATACGTTTATGTTAAATTTCGCAAATAAACAGTAACTATGTATTAAAATGTGCAGAAATGTGTCTCTGTAGAGGGCGTGTTCACTTATTTACACTCAGAAAATCAACGTGTCAGTTGACCAGGAGTGCCCAAACTTTTGCATGGGACAGTTTATAATGTGACGTAACTGGTGATGAGACGCTCCATCTTGTGATCTACTGCTGAAATGTATTCAGCCTGTGTGTGTGTGTGTGTGTGTGTGTGTGTGTGTGTGTGTGTGTGTGTGTGTGTGCTGCTCAGGCCTGCTGCAGGATGCTGCCTCCTGTTGTCCTGCTGCTCTGCACCGTCTCCCTGGCTGTGGGCGCTGAAGGTGGGCATGTCTTAATGACATCAGTCAGTGATGTTTATGACTGTTGTGTAGTTACTCATATTTACAGGTGTGAATCGTGAGCCTGTCTGCTGTGTGATTAGTTTTTGGTAAAGTGCAGAGTAAGCATGGTTTGGCTGGAGCAGTGCAGTAAATTGTGTTTTTTGAACTTCAAAATAAATTTTTCGCATGACCCTATCCAGTTATAATGTTGCCACTGAAATTTGTTTATAGTGCGCGCACACACACACACACACACACACACACACACACACACACACACACACACACACACACTTAATTTTAGGCATATTATTGATATTATGTCTGACTTTTAACTGCGCATCACATTGAAAACGCTGTATTATTGTTATTGTTGACCCTCTTTCATGCAGACTGTGGTGTTTTTGTGTATATTGGTGAGACAAATCAGTGTTTATATATTTATGTTTATATATTTTCAGTGTTTCTTATTCGGGGAGATTTACACATTTCCACATTTTTCTTTGAGCTTAATTTTTGAACTCAAAGTATCTGGCTCAGGTATGTGTATCTCCATTAAAAACCTTTAGGATAAGTGGGAGAGTTGGAGTGATGGAGCTCCACTGAACACCTTTGGGATTAGTTTGATTGTTGGTGCTCCACTGACCTCCTTTGGGATGAATTTGACTGATGGAGCTCCACTGAACACCTTTGGGATAAGTTTGATTGATCGAGCTCCACCGAACACCTTTGGGATTAGTTTAATTGATGGAGCTCCACTAAACACCTTTGAGATGAGCCGGAGCAATAGTGCTTCATTGAACACCTTTGGGATTCGTTTGATTGATGGAGCTAAACTGAACACCTTTGGGATTAGTTTGATTGATGGAGCTCCACTGAACACCTTTGGGATGAATTTGATTGATCGAGCTCAACTGAACACCTTTGGGATTAGTTTGATTGTTGGTGCTCCACTGACCTCCTTTGGGATGAATTTGACTGATGGAGCTCCACTGAACACCTTTGGGATAAGTTTGATTGATCGAGCTCCACCGAACACCTTTGGGATTAGTTTAATTGATGGAGCTCCACTAAACACCTTTGAGATGAGCCGGAGCAATAGTGCTTCATTGAACACCTTTGGGATTCGTTTGATTGATGGAGCTAAACTGAACACCTTTGGGATTAGTTTGATTGATGGAGCTCCACTGAACACCTTTGGGATGAATTTGATTGATCGAGCTCAACTGAACACCTTTGGGATTAGTTTGATTGATCGAGCTCCACTGAACACCTTTGGGATGAGTTTGATTGATCGAGCTCCACTGAACACCTTTGGGATGAGTTTGATTGATGGAGCTCCACTGAACACCTTTGGTATTAGTTTGATTGATCAAGCTCCATTGAACATCTTTTGGATGAGTTGAAGTGAAGGAGCTCCACTGAACTTCTTTGGAATGAGTTTGATTGATGGAGCTCCATTGAACACATTTGGGATTAGTTGGAGTGATGGAGCTCCACCAAGTACATTTGGAATGAGTTAGAGCGAATAATCTCAATTGGACACCAAATGGATTAGTCAGAGTGGTGAAGCTCCACTGAACACCTTGGGATGAGCTGGAACAATGACATTTTGTAGATCCCATAATTCACATGCTTTCCACTCCCTTCAGAGCAACATACGCATTGTCTGACACTGCCGGTTTACATTTACAGCATTCGGCTGACGCTCTTATCCAGAGCGACTTACAATTTGATCATTTTAGACAGGGAGGCGAAGGCGGTGTTGGGAGTCTTGCCCAAGGACTCTTATTGGTATAGTGTAGGGTGTTTACCCAGGTGGGGGATTGAATCCCACCCTACAACCTGGAAGGAAGAGGTGTTAACTACTACACTACACCAAAGGTGTAGTTGGTTCATTTTGCTGCAAAAGTTATAGGCAGTGTCCCTTTTCTTCCTTTGGTGTACACATGTTACAAAAAATACTGTATATAAAATATACACATTTACACACTTTAACATGAACACCAAAGCAAACAGGAGAATTTTTTTATACTGATTGATGTTTCAGAGGCACATCTTAGCCAGGCAGCCTCACTGGAGTCGAATCTCCTGGCCAGCTCTCCAAAAATACCCAAAAATCCTGATAAGACCGAAAATAAATGATTATATTGACGCCATTGATTTCAGAGCAAATTTTAGACAACAAGGTGTCTGGATGATATATTGTTTGGGTTTTGATAAACAGATGTACTTTATTGATCCCTATGTGGAAATGTGGCTGCTACAAAACTACATAGAGCATATAAAAAAAATGGGCTGGAGGTCAGGGAACCAGCCTCGTGACCGGAAGATCGCTGGTTTGATCCCCAGAGCCGACAATATGTGACTGAGGTGTCCTTGAGCAAGACACCTAACCCCCAACTGCTCTTTGGGCGCTGTGGATAGGGCTGCCCGTCACTCCGGGCAAGTGTGCTCACTGCCCCCTAGTGTGTGTTCACTAGTGTGTATGTGGGTGTTTCACTGCACAGATGGATTAATTGTGGAGGTGAATTCCCCTGTTGTGGGATTAATAAAGGCTAATTTAACTTAATGTAATACAATAAATAAGTTTCTACTTTTTCGTCTTTCTCACTTACTCTACCTCTCTCTGTGTTAGTGGGCCTGAGCGGTAAGGTGTTGCTTTTCCCATATGAGACGGACTTCAGCTTCGTGAAGCTCACGCCCCAGAAGCCCTTGGGCCTGTCTGCGTTCACTCTGTGCATGCGGGTGGCCACCGAGCTGCAGGGCGAGCGGCAGATCATCCTGTTTGCCTACCGCACTCCCGACTACGATGAGCTCAACGTGTGGCGCGAGAAAGACGGACGCATTTCCTTATACCTGAGCGGAGACGGAGCTTTCTACCATCTGCCGCCTCTCTCCACCTTCCGCACGCACCTGTGCCTCACCTGGGCGTCCCGCACCGGCCTTGCTGCCTTCTGGGTGGATGGACGGCGCAGCGCCCTGCAGGTCTACAAACCAGGTCACAGCATCCGAGCCCGTGGCACCGCCCTGCTGGGCCAGGACCCAGACAAGCACCTGGGAGACTTCGAGGCAGTGCAGAGCTTTGCGGGCGAGATCACAGACGTGAACATGTGGGATTACGTGCTGTCGGGCAGCCAGATTAAAGCGCTGTACTTCAACCAGAGGCAGCGCGTCCCGCGAGGAAACGTCTTCGACTGGGGCTCCATCGAATACGAAATCCACGGAAACGTGATGGTGGTGCAAGACGACTGACTACACCCGGTCGACGTGGTGAACACACGCTCACACACACACTCACACACGTGTTGGCACGAGATTGTAGTTCTAACACTTTGTCTTCTGAGCTCAAACGTTTAATGCGTTGACCTTAATTGTCACTTTCCTGTATTATATAAATGTATTATATAATCACTTAATTCTCTAATAAAGGACTGTTTTATATTCGTGTAATGAGTTACATTCATATTTGATACGACTTGTTGATTTTTATGATTTACATGAACTCCTGAATTGGCCATTTGCCAAATTTGGACAAGCCCTGCATACGTTGGTTACTGTTGCTGTGTCTTGGTAGCACTTCTCCTAACACACTGAGAAGTTGCAGTCAATAAGAAGGAAAGAATAAAAGCACAGATCTGTAAATAATCATCCTTATTCAAAAATAATTTATAATTGGGCAGTCGTGGGCTGGAGGTCAGGGATCTGGCCCGGTGACCGGAAGGTTGCCGGTTCGATCCTCAGTGCCGACAGTCCATGACTGAGGTGTCCTTGAGCAAGACACCTAACCCCCAATTGCTCCCCGGGCGCCGTGGATAGGGCTGCCCACCACTCTGGGCAAGTGTGCTCACTGCCCCCTAGTGTGTGTGTGCTCACTAGTGTGTATGTGGTGTTTCACTTCATGAATGGGTTAAATGCGGAGGTGGAATTTCCCCGTTTGTGGGATTAAATAAGTATCACTTCACTTAATTGGGTTTTTAACACATTTAATACAGACATATATGCTATGAATGTATGGATTTATGGATGTAGTGAAGGTGGACATGGAGATGGTTGGTGTGAAAGTAGAGGAGGCAGTGGACAGGGCAAGATGGAGGCAGATGATCCACTGTGGCGACCCCTAAAGGGAGCAGCTGAAAGAAGAAGAAGCAGAAGAAGTACAGACATATATGCTAAGGAACTGACAAAATATGAACGTTGACTAATTTGAAGTAAAAAAGAAAAGAACCATGTTTACATTAATCTTACCAGTGAGATCATTTGGCCACTGCATGTTAAAGAGGACAGTTTTCATGTGGTTGGTTGGTGTAGTGGGTAACACCTCTACCTTCTACACTGTAGACTGGGGTTCAAGCCCCTGCCTGGACAAGCTCCCTACACTATAGCAGTCGCTCTGGAGAAGAACATCAGCCAAATGCCATGAATGTAAAGTCTAATTAAGAGGGTATTTAAATGACTGAAGCGGTCCTTTCAGATGAGCTAGTGGACTGAAGACTCACATTGTTATATTTATCATTAGATATCAAATTAAAATTAACATTACAAAATACAGTAACCCAGACAGAGTTTAGTTTACCTTATAGCCACTAGTTCGGACATAAAGACTCCGGAGGTGGAAGTGAAGGAGGACTCATTTTCAAATTCTCAATGGAATTGAAAGAAATTGAAGGAGTTGAAAGAAAACAGTTCATTTGAAATGAAAGCGCCTTTGGTGTAGGCCCCGTCTGCTGTCCAGGTCTTGGAGCATCGAGACCGTCACTGATCCTGCCAGACAGAGGGGGCAGGGTGGAGCCCACCCCCCTGGACAACTGGACAGGGTTGAAAGCAGCAGAATGGAGACAAGTGGAGACGTTTAAAGACAGGCGTAGGCCCACGATTGGTCAGGAGTAATGAAGAAATGACAAAGCGAGTCTTAGAGTCTCCCTGGCAGAACATCTGCTGAAGCTTCCGTTAGTTTTAGTCCATTAGTTGTGAGTTTGGTCTTCAACAACTTCGGTTTAATCCAAACATTTTTCAGTTTCAGGAATAAACTATGAAAACAGCAGCGCCTTCCAGACGATCAGGATCGCATGTGTCAGTCATTATACACTCTTCCGTCACGCCTTTCCACTGTCTGATGACTCTTAACTTCTCTTCCGCCGTGGAATGCAAGAGAGGCCATGAAGTAGTTGCAGTTTTCTGGACTGTTATCTTGAGATGACACAGTATCAAAACTTATTTTTCTTGTGATATAAAGATTTTCAAGTTATCTCAAGGAAACAACTTGAGGTCGCAAGACCTCTCCGTGTTGGCACCGCTGTTCTCACGGCAGGTCTGTTCTTTTTTTAGCTTTTCCTTCCATTGCAGGGCGAAGCAACGCTCAGAGAAGCCGTGGTTGTCTGAAAGACACGTCAGCCGTTATTTTGCAAACGGTTCTGATCTTCTGATCAAAATAACATAAACAGATTTTGCTCATTAACATAACAGTGACAGCTGACCGTACATAACCACACCATAGCAACTGACATAGACCTACATAGCCATAAACCATTTTCAAAGCTGCTCTACACACAACCATCTACAGCACATGATCCATCAGTCTGAAGAACCCTTTCACGATTCACAGAACCCTTTGATCACGCAAATGATTCTTTGAGTGTTCATGGTTCTATGTAGAGCCACTGGCTTTACGCTTACGTAAACAAAGAAAATCCATCCATCCATCCATCCATCCATCCATCCATCCATCCATTTTCCAAGCCGCTTCTCCGTGAGGAGAACTTAAAGAGTTCTTTTCAGGAACACTAAAACAGGCAAGTATAGAAAGGAAACTAAGTATAAGCAGGAACAGAGAATAAAATAAAGTTTGAGTTAAAAGTAAAACGTAATATATGTTAAGCGTATTTTAAAAAGAGAATTCTACTGAATTCATTCTATTCAGGGTGATTTGATATGAAATGATTTAGAGATGTGATGTTTTAGAGAACAAAGTGGCTGTGATAGGAACCAGACGTCTGAAGGGCTTATTACTTGTTGATCTAAGATATGCTTCATAACTCACCTTCTGCACTAAATAAAGCCTTTTCCATGCTAAATGTGAAGTGATGCAGGTCCACTAGTGACCAGAAGATGTCACTACTGTATATAAAATGACCCACTTGCCTGGACAGAGATGTTCAGTCCACATGGTCCGAGTACCGCTTCATTTACTGTTACTTCACTTTTGCGAGATTATTTTACAGTTTGAGTGTTTAATTATACACTTGAAAGTCTCTATGCTGATGTGGTCAGTTTGGTCAGTGGGAGATGGATTCACATGTTACTGATAGTGATCTGGACACAGTATAATTGTCTTGTGTATCCATCCTTAAGGCTTAATCCGTGTTACAACATGATATCTGAGATTACGACGGCTGAGGTTATTGTTAATCCCGAGATCCAATTCACTGCACGGCTTTGTCTTTTGCCTCAAATGCCCTTCGTTTAAGTCCTCAGATAATGACCGAGCTCCTCCTGAGCTGAGTGAGTCCTGTGATTGGATCTGCCTGTAGGACCTAACACATTTCATAGGGATGCACCGATATGGGAACTGTGTGCCGATGCCGATATCCGTTACTTCCCCATCTGCTGATGCTGATATATAAACACTTATAAAATGTGGAAATTGGCATTATAGAGAAATAAATAAGTGATTTCTGTAAAATGAGTTGCTGTAAAATGAGTAAAATTCAGCTATTTTAGTGCAGCAACCCACACTCTTAAAAAGGTGGATAAAGGGTTCTTTAATAAGGACAATGGAAAATGTACTGTACTGTTTATAGTTCTATATAGCACCAGGAATGGTTCTGCTATAGTTATGATGAAGTCAACATACAACATAACTTGTAACAATAGCAGAACCCTTTTTAGTGCTGTATAGAAAGGTTCTGTTCTATTAAGAACCATATACAGCGCATTTCCCTTCAATCCGAAGAACCACTTCACCATGCAAGCATGTAATGGTTCTGTACTGTAAAGAACCACTGTCTTTATCGAAGAACCCTTGAAGAACCATCTCTTTTAAGAGTGGAGTGTCGCTTTCTGCTCTCCTTGAGATCAAAAAGGACAGAAAATAGTTAATTCCTTAAAAAATACACATTATCTGCTGATACTGATATGACTCTGAAAACTTTGTGTCCCTGATGTTTTGCTTTTGATTTTTTCTGCTTATATTATTATTCATACAGCTGTATGCAGATGTTCGAACACCCCCAGCCAGATCACGTTTTTAATCATTTTGTACTAATGTGACATTTTCTGAGTTTAACATATTGATAAAAAAAGTGAAATAAAAAATAAGGCCACATCTTATTTTTTATTCTTCTCTGTAATAAGATAAGTACAGTAAATGAACAGTAATTGTGCATTAAAATGTGCAGGAGTGTGTTCATTTATTTACACTCAGAAACATGTCATTTCACCAGGGGCGCCCAAACTTTAGCACACGACTGTATGCTTGTGTCTGCAGGTCAGTGCCCAACTGTTCTTCTTATGCCTGCTGCCCTGCATTAGTGCCACGGCCTCACGTCTTGCACATGCACACTTGCCTCACCTCACTCTGCAGAGTGAACACACGAGTGTTTCTGCAGCTGCAGGCGCTTTATGGCTGAACCTCAACAGGAATAAATCAAAATAAATTCCAACATTTTCCCAAAATCACTGCATAACTAAATGGCTGAGATGTAAACAGAGCCATTCAGAGCAGTTTGGTGTGAAACGTTCGGTTCTAGATAAACGTACCGAGTCAGAACCGTTCACAGTGGTGGTGATAGGAACCAGACGTCCCCCTCTAAAAGCTCCTACAGAAAGTTCCTACATGAGCTGGTTCTGAATTCACTGCCTGATGACTGAGACGCTGTTTTATGAGAGTTTAGAGAACCTCAACTCCATTCATGGTGGAGGGAGACATGCAGGGCGGTGTGCGGCAAAATAGTCCCCAAAGAAAATTCAGTATTCCAGATTTTCCACTGTTTTCCATCATCAACATTCCATATAAGCTCAGAAGACTCGTGTAGGTTCTCTGGTGGTTCTGGATGGTAAATAAAGGGTCTTTATCTGTGTTGTAGTCATGGCGACGCCTGGTTCCCAAGTCTCTTTAAAAGCTAAGTCCCTTCACATTTAATTAAAAAATAACTAAATTTGAACTAAGAGCAAATTTAATCCGATTTGAAATTGTCTTCACAGCACTCTGCAACAAACACAATTTCAAGCAATTGTGGAGCATTTCCATTGTTACGTTCATGAGGAAACTTTCACACAAAAATGATCAAATATACTGTATCTCGCTGTTGTTGGAAGAAAACCTCGTATCTCCAGAATGATAACTACAGGAGAAGGAAAAAAACCCACATTACTTTTAATGTAAGTCAATGGAACCAGATGGAAGTCATTTTTGTCCGTTTATTTTGGTCCATCCTTCATGAAATTTACACACAGTATAAAGGCCAACATGCACTTTCAAATGATGTCACAAATTAGAGATACGAGGTTTTTGCTCCGACAGCAAAATAAATAAGAGAAGCTGTGATGGGTGTCAGTGTTTCCCAGTGCTGGTCATTTGTCTAATACAGGTCACTGTTTCTCAGCGAGGCTGTTAATGAGCACGACTGGGTTTCCCACAAGCACTGCAGCACAGTGGGGACTGTTAAACGGTAGAGCGAGCACCATACTGAACACTCTCTCTACCAGGTATGATGAGATTAAGATGCTTCTGGGTAACTGATTAGGTGAGAAAACTCTGAAATGTAGACAGCAGAGCTCAGAAACTCTGACTTATACTATATAAATGAAAGTTATGAACCAAAAATACTCAAATATATCAACAAACATGGTCATTCTAATTGTTATGGAATTATTTCTGCTTAATTTCACTTGAAAATATCATTATATACAGAGATTTGTAGCATATCAACAGAAAATAGAAACATTCAGGACCAGGAAATAATGAAAAGTGCTATTATTATTATTATTATTATTATTTCTATCACTAAGGCAAGTGGATAGTACAGTAAGCTAATATCTGTTCATGGGCATCTGTTATTGGCTTTATCAGGTTTACTCCTCATCTGTTGAAATACTGTGTTTAAGTGCTCTTTTTAAAAAAGACTGTAGTGTTTTCCTCTCACAGAAACTCCAACTGGTGATTGATCAATAAAAGCTAATAATTGCTGCGAAACAAGTGATGCAAGTGTGAATGAACAGAAATGACTGCATTAGAAAAAAGCAAAGTAAAAGTAAACAAACACATAAAAGCCAAACTCTGTATATAAACTACTTAACTACCTAAACTAATGACAGAAATGACCTACATAAACTAAGAACACTGACTCTGAGCCAAGCTACACAACAAACAGTTACAAATAATATACAGTAATGTGTGTAGATTAAAGTAAAGTAATAGAACGAAAAAACACAGGATGGTTCTAATTTAGAAAAGAGAATTTCTTGGAGTAAAAGCATGTTCTAAAAGTGAAAGGGTAAAAAACAAATTGATCATCTTAAGAACATGTAATATAAAGCCAACAAGCATGTATATATATATATAAAATATACTTAAAATCATTTTGGACCTTTTTTGGTCAAATCATCATAGAATTTACAATAACAGTTTTTTTTAATTATCTCAAAAACGAGAAAAGGACAAAAGTGGAGTTATATTCAGATTCAGATTCAGATTCCTTTATTGATCCCAGGGGGAAATTGCAGTCGTCACAGTTGCAGCCGCTTATGTAAAAATAAACACTTTACTAATAATTTAAGACAATATAGAGAACTTTACAGTATGTACACAGGATTTAAGTACTTATGAATTATATTTGCTGAATTTAACACACTGGAAGAAAAAAGCATATATATAAATATGGCCTGTGCAAACATTGTGACACATTTTATATTGAATATGTGAAACTCAGCAAATAAATTGAAATTATAGACTAAAATTTTCCATATTTACGTGTGTTTTCTGTAGAGAATGTGTTCATTTATTTACACTTAGAAAAAATCATCTTCACTGGCAGTGTTTAAATAAGGATTATGTTATTAAACCCATTTAAACCCAAGGCATTAACTGAAATAATCATAAGCTAAAATACCCAATAATCATTTAATCATTGTTTTCTATTGCGAGGTGTTTGTCCCAAACCCCAACCCCTAATTTATATAGAAAATAATACTTAAAAGCACTCAGTGTGACCTGTGCAGGGTGTTTCCTGCCTTCTGCCCGACACTGCTGGGATAGGCTCCAGCTCCTCCCAGTGACCCAGAAGGATGGATCAGTTTGGAGTATGAAGAACCGTCACGACTGAAACAGATTAGTAAGTTTTTAGTGTTTTAATGAAAAACACGATGATGTTCTGTGTGAACAGCTGTGCAGAGCTGGGTTTGCTGAGTTTTTGAGCCCAAAATGAGTGAAACAGTCATGCTCACACATTTGGTGCAGTTTAGTGGAGTTCTGACTGTTCAGGTCGAGACAGAATGGAAAGCTCAGTCATGAGCTTTAATAAAATAAACATAATTAAGGTTTAGAGTCAGTCGGAATGACAGGACTTTAGTCTAAAGTCCAAGATCAGTTAAAAGTCCCAAATGTGTTACAGCTCTGACTTTAGAGCGGTTCGATGAAATGATTCATATATGTCACGTATATATATATATATATATATGGATAGACAGACAGACAGACAGACAGATATACAGATAGATAAATATAGTGCTGTTGTCAGAACAAAACCTTATATCTCCATTGTTGATGCTCTTCAGGTTTTGACATCATTTGAAAATACCTGTGGGCCTTTACATTGTAAATTTCGTTGTGTAAATTTGTATATAGTTCAAATCCTCCACACTCACTCTCGTTCATACAGCCTGCTCATGTTATTTAGTTGAATGCATGAATGTCTTTTGGTGTTTCTTATATGTGTGTGTGTGTGCGCGTGTGTGTGTGTGTGTGTGCGCGTGTGCATGCGTGTGTCTGTGTGCGTGTATGTGTGTGTGTGTGGTGTGCATGTGTCTGCGTGTGTGTGTGCTGGTGAAATGTCTTCCACTCGACAGGAGAGAGAGCGAAGGAGAGAGGGACGGCGGGCGAGCCGGTGGGGCAGACAGCAGGAGTGAGTGTGTGGTGTAGAGAGACAGCAGGAGAACGTTCTGGATCCCTTCAAGCAACTCCAAATAGATTTCCAGGCAAAACATATTTGCATAAGTGAGTTGGGGTGTGTGTGTGTGTGTGTGTGTGTGTGTGTGTGTGTGTGTGTGTGTGTGTGTGTGTGTGTGTGTGTGTGAGCAGATGGAGTGATCTTTAGGCCGTCCTGCTGAAATACCATCTGATTAAAATATGGGCTGGAGATTCACCCTGCCGTGCCCTAAACCGAGCTGAACACGCGCTCACGCACACGTTCTCCAAAATCCAGAACCTTCAACTACACAAGGGTTCAGACAGGCATGTGCACAGATGGATCCCAGAGGGGGGCTTGAGCCCCTGCCCTTTTACCCTCACACTCTACGAGTGTCCTCTTCATCAGCACGTAGAATAATCGTGTTTTATATGGCCATTCATAAAGACACAGGAGTAGAGCGGGTGGGCCAGCTTCATTGCTGATGAGCGCCCCCTCTGGTGCAGTACTATTGCCTGTGGAGATTTCATCTCAGTAACTACAACATCATACCTGTGCATTAACCGTAGCCCTATGAATTCCACTAATAAAACACTGATTATTCTTCTGTTTAATCTGCTCTTCTCTATTAATCACATGATCTCACAGTGCTGGCATTGTGTTCATTTTAAAATGTGAAGAATGTGATCCAACAAAGCTGAAAACACATGCATTTTAGCTTGGAATGTGCACGCCTATACCATCACCATCATGAATACTGGCTTTTGAACTGTGCACTGATAAGAAGCTGAGTGGTCTTCAGCCCGGAGGACACAGTGTTCATGATTTCAAATCAAATGTTGTTTCGTCAGACCACAGAACTTTTCCACTTCCCCTCAGTCCATTTTAAATGAGCTCCGGCCCAGAGAAGGTGGCAGCGTTTCTGGATCCTGTTTATATTTGGGTTCTTCTTTGTGTTTTAGAGTTTAACAGCGTTTGTGGATGCAGTGATGAACTGTGTTCACAGTCAGTGGTTTTCAGAAGTGTTTCTGAGCCCATGCAGTAATTTCCACTACAGAATCATAAATTTGACAATCTAAACTTAAATATGTAGATTTTAAATGATGTACAGTGATAGGAAACATGGTGGCTCACAAAAAGCTTCAATTCTACATGCTGAACTTTATGAAATGATGTTACTCCAGCCAACTTGGACGTGAAGATTCTCTGAATCTTTTAATGATATTAATGATATTAATATTTTACATGGGCGGCACGGTGGCGTGGTGGGTAGCGCTGTCGCTTCACAGCAAGGAGGGCCTGGGTTCGATTCCCCGGCCGGGTGATCAGGGTCCTCTCTGTGTGGAGTTTGCATGTTCTCCCCGTGTCTGCGTGGGTTTCCTCCGGGTTCTCCGGTTTCCTCCCACAGTCCAAAGACATGCAGTCAGGCCAGTTGGACGTGCTAAATTGTCCCTAGGTGTGAGTGACTGTCTGTGTCTGTGTCTGTGTGTCTGCCCTGCGATGGACTGGCGACCTGTCCAGGGTGTATCCTGCCTTCCGCCCGAAGACTGCTGGGATAGGCTCCAGCATCCCCCCCGCGACCCTGACGGAGAAGCGGCTTAGAAAATGGATGGATGGATGGATATTTTACATTGAGAAATTTTTTCTTAAATTATTGCACTATTTGATGGTGCAGTCTTTCCCAGAGTGGTGAACCCCTCATAATCTTTACTTCTGAAAGACTCCGCCTCTCCGAGATGCTCTTCTATATTGACCTGTTGCCAATGTTTTGTTTTTTTATATTAAACAGCTTTTGTTGCCCCAATCCCAAATTTTTTGTCACATGTTGTTGGCGTCAAGTTCAAAATGGGCAAATATTTTTCAAAAATTCCTCAGTTTAAGCATTTGAATTATTGTCTATGTAGTCTTTATTTTCGATGAAGAATAAGATTTAAATGATTTAAAATTAAATGATCATTGCATTTTGTTTGAATTTACATTTTGCACAGCGTCCCAGCTTGTTTGGAAATTGGGTTGTAATGTTTCATTTGATTATTTAGCTTTTTATCCTAATTGAACTTCTAATTTGATCTTTAATTTAATGATTTTCTGTTTTAAATTTATTGTTTTAATCATGTTTTAATTATGCTTTTAATGTTGTTTTCAGTTATGTTTTTTATGCCTTGCCTTACGCTTGCTGTACCAGCCCAGTCAGATTCATGGGGTTAGGAAAGCATTGCATTGTATAATGTGGTTAATTAGGACAGCAATAAAGATAAAAGCTAAACAGGAAAATGCAGGATATTAAGGTGTGAATTGGGTGTTCAATCCTCCTGCTGGTGCCCATCACGGAGATGTTTGGGAACAAAGATTTTTTGTCTGTCACAAACCAGCAAACTTTTCGTTTGACTCACTTTGTCCAGATCAAATCAGAAACTGATACTTTGATGCCTTTCAGTTCTGGTTCTGACATATTTTATGTAAAAACAAAAATCACATGGATAAAAGTCACAACTGATCCAGCAGAGTTGAGATACTATCTACTAAACTTTCTGAACTACACAGTTCTGTGGCCCATCTGAGGCTGTGCGTTACCACGGTTCTTCCCCAGCTTGTCTTACAGCAGCTTTGAATGATCCTCATCCTCATTTTTAACTTTCTTTTACAAAGTTGACAATGGCAACATAGTACAATGGGAACTAACATAAAACACGACTACTTGTTTTTTTTCCTCCAACCTTTAAGAGCCATCCATATCTCTCTAATCCATGAGGTTATGTTGATTGTTTGCACTGTGTTAAATTGTGTATAAGTGTTATATAGATATAATTGTGTCTATATGTATTATCTGTGTGTGTAATTTGTGATAAATCATTTTATTGTAATAATAGGTTGCCAGGACAAGATATGACAATTAGCCAATAGGACTAACTCTGACTCATTTACAGTTCTTTTTTGTTGATTATACTGTCCCTGTCAAATAATAATAAAAAAAAAAATAGATCAATCTTTTAGTGAGACATAAAAAATAAGCTTCAACAAAAACACACCCACAATAAACAAATGCACGTGTACAGATCTTTCATTAAAATGTCATCAAACACTTCAAAGGAAGCTCTTGAATAATGTTTAAAGATGCTATGACATGACAAAGTCTCAATAGCTATAGCCAGCTGAGCATGCAAAACGTAACAAACACTCTGCTTATGTGTGCCCAGAGCATCTGAGGCTACTAGTTAACTGGTTCCAATCGATCCACTGGTTCCCCTTAGATCCAGTGCTAAAACTCAACTAAAATTTCAGATACAACATATGACCTGACTGGGGCAATGAGGAGAAAACTGGATAAATTTGATTGACTTTCTTTAATTTATTTTTTAAGTCACTTTTTTAAAGTGGCTCTCAATGTCTGTGTTTATATGCACAGACATTTGCTAATCCGATTGAATTAATTCTGATTATAGATTAAGAGAGAGGAGATTATTCTCACTCTATTCAACAGTCTGATGAAAATCCACATTTACATACTCACTACAAGTAATCAGATCCAAAACGAGAACTACTTAGAGTAAACGTTACCATAACAACCAGCATAACGTGAGTTCCAGTCGGAGTGAGATGAGCAGCAGTGAGCAGTGATTGTGTTTTTAACTGCTTTAAAATGACGTCAGACTCAGGAAAACGTCCTTCACACGTCCTTATTAAAGAAGGCCGAGAGGAAGACGTCGTGCTCTGAGACGCATAAGCTGGACGTCCGTCCCACCGCCGTCTTTTAAAGATCAGAGCATGAACTTCGTCTCCTCTGCAGACCAGTTTCTGCTCCGCCGTGTTGAACGGTATAAACTCTCACTGTGACGCGACGCACATGCAGAACGGACTGAAACTTTCCGATAGGGAATGTAATCGGATACAGGCGTTTACACGGATATTATTCTTCTATTTAATAGATTATTTACAGGATTACCCACTTTGTTCAATCGGACAGAAATCATATTCCAAATGGCCTCATTTTGACTAGACTATACTGACTGAGGTGTTTACATGGATTAACATGTATATATACATCTACATATACAGGTATAATTCTATTCCGATTGAGCTATCAGTCAGATTATTAACAGATTATCAGGCTGCATGTGAATGTGGCTACTGATAAGTTATGAATATTGCACTGGTGGGGGTATAAAGAAGGTGCAGAGAAGGAAAAGAGAGAGAAAAGGTGAAGGAGAGAGGGAAAAGGAAAGAGAAGAATAGAGAAAGGAATGTTGTAGGTCGTACTTGACATCATTTGTTTAGTTTCTTCTCCTCCTTTCTTCACTTTCAGGCCGATCCCTCACTCCTCTGACAAACAGCAACAGCCATGAGCCTTTTGGCAGGATTAACTATTGCTACAGTGCTGCTAATGTAAATACACACAGTGCCAAACAGTTCTGCAAGTAAATACACTCTCTCTCTCTCTCTCTCTCTCTCTCTCTCTCTCTCTCTCCTCAGTATGCTGTCGCTCCCCTCTGGGCGAAATGAAAAATTCACCACTGGGCCCCATTAGAGTCAGAGTGAATCAGGACAGAGGACGCAGGCTTCACATTAACACACACACACACACATACAAACACACACACGAGAACATGAACATTTAGCAACGTAAATGTAACATTTAGAAAATGCAGTCTGTTCTTGGTGCGGCCTGTTGGCCCCTAAGGGAGAGCGGTAAGGTGGCCGGGACTCTCCACCATCCTCACTTCACACTCCACACGACTTTCAGGAGGTGTTGTGAGTGTTTACGTGAGACGTTGAGGTTGCGCTGAGGTTCTCATTGTCTTCACACATACTCAACATACTTTTTGCAACATGCAGTGCTGGTTTATAGAAATGATTCGTTCTATCTTTATAGCACACCATGTGCTACTCCAGGAGGAAGAAGGATGCCGGAGGCAGGCGGGGCGGGACAGTTGCAGCAGACATTTACCTTTAGTCTTTCACACAAAACAAAAGCAAAATACCAAAACCAGGAACCAACCATTTTTCAGTGGCCTCTAACAGACTTGTCAGTCCTTTAACAAGCACAAGCTTTTGTATTTGTCATCTGCTGCTGCTCATTTCTCTCTCCTTCTTTTCCCATAGAGACTGTTAAGTGTTTCTGTTGGTTTAATTGGTTGATATCACAATGTAAAAGATCCTAATGGTTTAACAAACGACTAAAGGTTGATTCTAAATGATGGCCGTTGTCATCCTCACAGCACGTCTCGTGGCTGTCTTCGTCCTCACCTCGTGGCTGTCATCATCCCCACGCTGTCTCTCATGGCTGTCTTCGTCCTCATCCTGCCTCTCGTGGCTGTCTTCGTCCTCGCCCTGCCTCTCGTGGCTGTCATCATCCCCACGCTGCCTCTTGTGGCTGTCTTTGTCCTCACCCTGCCTCTCGTGGCTGTCTTTGTCCTCATCCCGCCTCTCGTGGCTGTCTTCGTCCTCATCCCGCCTCTCGTGGCTGTCTTCGTCCTCATCCCGCCTCTCGTGGCTGTCTTCGTCCTCGCCCTGCCTCTCGTGGCTGTCATCATCCCCACGCTGTCTCTCATGGCTGTCTTCATCCTCGCCCTGCCTCTCGTGGCTGTCATCATCCCCACGTTGTCTCTCATGGCTGTCTTCGTCCTCATCCCGCCTCTCGTGGCTGTCTTCGTCCTCATCCTGCCTCTCGTGGCTGTCTTCGTCCTCGCCCTGCCTCTCGTGGCTGTCATCATCCCTACGCTGCCTCTTGTGGCTGTCTTTGTCCTCACCCCGCCTCTCGTGGCTGTCTTCGTCCTCATCCCGCCTCTCGTGGCTGTCTTCGTCCTCATCCCGCCTCTCGTGGCTGTCTTCATCCTCGCCCTGCCTCTCGTGGCTGTCATCATCCCCACGCTGTCTCTCATGGCTGTCTTCGTCCTCGCCCTGCCTCTCATGGCTGTCTTCGTCCTCATCCCGCCTCTCGTGGCTGTCTTCGTCCTCATCCCGCCTCTCGTGGCTGTCTTCGTCCTCGCCCTGCCTCTCGTGGCTGTCATCATCCCCACGCTGTCTCTCATGGCTGTCGTCATCCTCACCCTGCCTCTCACAGCTGTCTTCGTCCTCACGCTGTCTCTCGTGGCTGTCGTCAGTGTGCGGGGCTCATGCCCTGTCATCATGCCACCTCTCTGTGTCTCTCATTGCAGTAGTCATCCCTTCACCGCCTGTTGTGCTCACTTCAGAAAGAGCCTACAGTGGTGGTCTCTGACCCTGGTCCTGCAGATCTACCTTCCTGCAGAACCTAATTCCAGCTACAGTCTACCACCCCTGGTCCAGCTAGTCAACCTCTTCCCAAGTCCCTGATTGGCTGGATCAGATGTATTAGAGTTACATTAAGGAGTGAGGCATCTTACTGGACACAAGTTGGAACTAAACTCTGCAGGAAGGTGGCCCTCCAGGACCAGGGTCGGAGGCCAGTGGCCTACAGTGTTGTTGTGAACGCAGCCTAAGCAGCTGAACCTCATTCAAACCAAAAAATGGGATTTTGAGGGCGACGGGTCAAAGCAGGGCAGAGAGAGAGGGGAGGGGGGTTATTTGCTTCATTGGTTTGTGGCTTTTAGTACTGAATTCCCCTCTCCTCGCCCCCAGACCACCCCCAAGGTACCCCCACCAACATATGCAAGCTGCCGCAGAGCGAGAGAGAGAGAGAGAGAGTGAATGAGTGAGAGAGTGATTAATATTACAGCGCTGTAAATGCAGTGAGATTATTCACTGTGGGAATGCTGAGGCTTAATATGCCCCACGGCTACACACACACACACACACACACACACACACACACACACACACACACACACACATGTGTGTAGGCCTGTGTTTGCCCCCACAAACATAAATAACCATCAGAGGAGGAAAACCACAAAAAATAGCCCAGACACCAACAGCCTCTCACACACACACACACACACACACACACACACACACACACACACACACACACACACACACACACAAGCATATGTCTGAGAACGCAGAACTAATTAACAACAATGCTGAAAACTAGAACAACTGCTGAACGCAAATGCTGAACACAAATGCTGGACTGATCGCTTTGAGAATCACTTTGAACACTTACCCTCCACTGATCAACCTGATCTCAGTCCTTAAGGCGGTTTCTCTCCGATTACGATGCAAATAATTTACACAAAAATGCAAAATATTCAGGCATAACTTGCTTTAATCGAAACTACAGTCAAAATGTTTGGACTTAAATTTAACACCTTCTCTTCAGAGAACACACTTTAATACAAGGTCACTGTTTATTTGCTGAATTACGCCCTGCCGGTGACATCTCGTAGAAATAAAAACAATGTGTGGCCACACCTTATTAACACGTGGGAATGAGACAGTCATAGCCATGACTTAGTGAGGTCACAGCCATGACTTAGTGAGGCATGGGAATGAGGTAATTAAGTCATGGCCACGACTTAGTAAGGCTTGGGAATGAGATCATGTCTTACTAAGCGGTGACCTGCATTAGGATCTCGTAAGTCATGGCCACAACTTAGTTATCTTGTTCCCACACCTTACTAAGTCGTGGCCACGCATTGCTTTTATTGAACCATACCGAATTTAACCTAATGGAGTTTTAAAACATGGCATAAAATGTGGCGTGTGCAAAAGTTTTGAAGTTTATTTTATTTTATTCTTTTATACCTGTAACTCAGTTAGGGCTGATTTTGGAAGTGAGGCTCCTGAATGAGGTGGAGAACCTCACTGCCCTCCTTTCACCTTTACACGGTGGAGAGTGGCCGGTCCACTGTCACCGTTGGCCTGTTTCATGAGGAGTGAAAGAAATCTTTTTGTTAGATATACCAGTCTTACTTTCTGGTGGTGAAAACAGGGAAAATTTATAGGATTTTCTGCCAATTTTAGTGCAAAATCTGTTTATTTGCTCAGTTTAACAAACTGGGAAAAAAAAACGTGAAAAAATCCTGTTTTTTCAGATTGATGGAGAATGTGCTGTATATGGTTCCACACATTTTGAAAATGGTTCTGTCTAGCACTAAAAAGGGTTCTGCTCCTGTGACAATGTCTATGGACAAACTATATGGAACCATTTGTCTTCACTAAAGAACCCATGAAGAACGATCTTTTTTAAAGAGTGATACCTGGGAATTAACCAATGAGTTGGATCAGGCACGTTTAAGCAGGAATCTCACCAAACTGTGCAAGAACCTGGCTCTCCAGGACCCGAGTACGTCAGGACTGCAGGGACTCTCCAGGCTCTAAAGAGAGATCTCCACGGTTCCTCGGTGGGCAGAACGTCTGCTTTTTTGCTAGTGTTCTCTAAAACGTGCTCCACTTCCCAACAGTAGCTGTAAAAGAACAGATTCCTAGACTGAACATGATTCGTTACACACCTCACTCTCACACAGCAAAGCTAATAGTTATAAAACCTTGTAATTCCAGAATGAATGGCTGAAGAAAGATATGAAGAATATATAAGATATAATATTAAGAATATTTCACAGGATATGCAGTGTTTTAGATTCAAAATGCATGACCGTGTGAAACGGTAATATCTAAAATTAAAAGACTGATTAATGAGGACTGACCCCCACATTAAACTTTCAGGACTTTTTAAAAAGTATTATAGTGTCAGTACATTATAGCAGTAATTAAACATGCTCTCCTGCTAATGTACACTAAGGCTAATATGAGCTCAGAACAATGTATTAAAGCAGTGAAAGACTAAAGCAAGATATAAAACTTTTTATTGCAATATTTACAGTATTTTATAATACAAACAATACTCAAAATGACAAACAGGAAACAAAACATGTGTGTTCAATAAAATGTCAGACAAGAGTTTTAGACAATGGCCTTATAAAAAGATTTTTGAGAAGCTCTTTTGGAAATATTATGAAATTGCCCACACAGCATACTGTAAACGCACCTGTAGTTTGGCTGTAATTGTTTCTGTATAATATTTTATTCTTTCTATAGAGAAAACATTCAAGAGTTCCATCAAACATGATCACAGACACAAGAGTTTCTCCACACACTCACACACACACACACACACACACACACACACACACACACACACACACACACACACACACACACACACACACACACACACACACACACACTCTCCAGCACTCGGTGCCATTGGGCAGGGACTTGCCTGAAAGATTGAAAGCAATTAAAACTATCATCTGCAGTGGCTTAGGGCTGGCCTGTGGCTGCAAGCTAAAGCTGCCAAACCTCATCAGCCTCTGAGAGAGAGACAGAGAGAGAGAGAGAGAGAGAGAGAGAGACATGGGGGAGGGTTAAGCAAGCAATAGGAGAAAATAGTCAGAGACTGAAACACTGAGAGCGGTGGATACATTTTCATTTTGACACTAGATGGCCACCAACGACAAACACTGACAAACACTGACAAACACTGAAACACTGAAAAGTGGGAAATTTGGCATGGTGGGAGAGAGAGGGAGAGAGAGAGAGAGAGAGAGAGAGAGAGAGAGAGAGAGAGAGAGAGAGAGAGAGTACAGAGAGAGAGAAAGAAAGTGTGAGAGAGAGAGAGAGACAGAGAGAGAGAGAGAGACAGAGAGAGAGAGAGAGAGAGAGAGACAGAGAGAGAGAGAGAGAGACAGAGAGAGAGAAAGAGAGAAAGTGAGAGAGAGAGAGAGAGAGAGAGAGTACAGAGAGAGAGAAAGTGAGAGAGAGAGAAATGAAAAGGTTAAGAAATAAAAAACACTCTACTGCTGCCATTACTGAACAATCTACTGCTGCCATTACTGAACACTCTACTGCTGCCATTACTGAACAATCTACTGCTGCCATTACTAAACACTCCACTGCTGCCATTACTGAACACTCTACTGCTGCCATTACTGAACAATCTACTGCTGCCATTACTAAACACTCCACTGCTGCCATTACTGAACACTCTACTGCTGCCATTACTGAACACTCTACTGCTGCCATTACTGAACACTCTACTGCTGCCATTACTGAACAATCTACTGCTGCCATTACTGAACACTCTACTGCTGCCATTACTGAACACGCTACTGCTGCCATTACTGAACAATCTACTGCTGCCATTACTAAACACTCCACTGCTGCCATTACTGAACACTCTACTGCTGCCATTACTGAACACTCTACTGCTGCCATTACTGAACAATCTACTGCTGCCATTACTGAACACTCTACTGCTGCCATTACTGAACACTCTACTGCTGCCATTACTGAACACTCTACTGCTGCCATTACTGAACAATCTACTGCTGCCATTACTGCACACTCTACTGCTGCCATTACTAAACACAGTGCTGCTGCCATTACTGCACACTCTACTGCTGCCATTACTGCACACTCTACTGCTGCCATTACTGAACACTCTACTGCTGCCATTACTGAACAATCTACTGCTGCCATTACTGAACACTCTACTGCTGCCATTACTGAACAATCTACTGCTGCCATTACTGAACACTCTACTGCTGCCATTACTGAACAATCTACTGCTGCCATTACTGCACACTCTACTGCTGCCATTACTAAACACAGTGCTGCTGCCATTACTGAACACTCCACTGCTGCCATTACTGAACAATCTACTGCTGCCATTACTGCCCACTCTACTGCTGCCATTACTGCACACTCTGCTGCTGCCATTACTGAACACTCCGCTGCTGCCATTACTGAACAATCTACTGCTGCCATTACTGCCCACTCTACTACTGCCCTTACTGCACACTCTGCTGCTACCATTACTAAACACACTGCTGCTGCCATTACTGAACACTCTATTGCTGCCATTACTAAACACAGTGCTGCTGCCATTACTGAACACTCCACTGCTGCAATTACTAAACACACTGCTGCTGCCATTACTGAACACTCTACTGCTGCCATTACTGCACGCACTACTGCTGCCATTACGCACATGCTACTACTGCCATTACTGAACACTCTACTGCTGCCATTAATAAACACGCTACTGCTGCCATTACTGAACACTCTACTGCTGCCATTACTGCACACGCTACTGCTGCCATTACTGCACACGCTACTGCTGCCATTACTGAACACTCTACTGCTGCCATTACTGCACACTCTGCTGCCATTACTGCACACTCTACTGCTGCCATTACTGAACACTCTACTGCTGCCATTACTGCACACTCTACTGCTGCTATTACTGAACACTCTACTGCTGACATTACTGAACACTCAACTGCTGCCATTACTAAACACGCTACTGCTGCCATTATTGAACAATCTACTGCTGCCATTACTGAACAATCTACAGCTGCCGTTACTGCACACTCTACTGCTGCCATTACTGAACACTCTACTGCTGCCATTACTGAACACTCTACTGCTGCCATTACTGAATATATTACCTCTGCCATTTCTGAACACAGTACTGCTGTCAATATCTTAATTTTGTGTTGTAGGCAGCAGTGCCTTTTTCATTATCAGTAATAACAGTAACAGCATGTTCAGTAATGGCAGTAATAGTGTGTTCGGTAACGGCAGTGATAGTGAGTTCAGTAATGGCAGTGATGGTGTGTTCAGTAATGGCAGTGATGGTGTGTTCGGTAACTGCATTAATAGCATGTTCAGTAAAGACTGTGATGGCGTGTTTGGTAGTGGCAGTAATAGTGTGTTCAGTAATGGCAGTAATAACATGTTCAGTAATAGCAAGTTCAGTAATAGTGTGTTCAGTAATGGCAGTAATAGCGTGTTCAGTAATGTCAGTGATGGCGTGTTCAATAATGGCAGTAATAGTGTGTTCAGTGATAGCGAGTTCAGTAATAGCGTGTTCAGTAATGGCGGTAATGGCAGTGATGGTGTGTTTGGTAATGGCAGTAATAGCGTGTTTGGTAATGGCAGCAATAGCATGTTTGGTAATTGCAGTAATAGCGTGTTCGGTAATGGCAGTAATAGCGTGTTCGGTAATGGCAGTAATAGCGTGTTCGGTAATGGCAGTAATAGCGTGTTCGGTAATGGCAGTAATAGCGTGTTCGGTAATGACAGTAATAGCGTGTTCAGTAATGGCAGAAATGGCAGTGATGGTGCGTTTGGTAATGGCAGTAATAGTGTGTTGAGTAAAGGCAGTGATGGCGTGTTCGGTTATGGCAGTAATAGCGTGTTCGGTAATGGCAGCAAAAGTGCGTTCAGTGATGGCAGTAATGACAGTAATGTTCAGTAATAGCGAGTTCGGTAATGGCAGTGATGGCGTGTTCGGTAATGGCAGTAATAGCGTGTTTGGTAATGGCAGTGATAGCGTGTTTGGTAATGGCAGTGATGGCGTGTTTGGTAAAGGCAGTAATAGCGTGTTCGGTAATGGCAGTGATGGCGTGTTCGGTTATGGCAGTAATAGCGTGTTTGGTAATGGCAGTAATAGCGTGTTTGGTAATGGCAGTAATAGCGTTTTTAGTAATGGCAGTAATAGCGTGTTCGGTAATGGCAGTAATAGCGTTTTTAGTAATGGCAGTAATAGCGTGTTCGGTAATGGCAGTAATAGCGTGTTCGGTAATGGCAGTAATAGCGTGTTTGGTAATGGCCGTAATAGCGTGTTCGGTAATGGCAGTAATAGCGTGTTCGGTAATGGCAGTAATAGCGTGTTTGGTAATGGCCGTAATAGCGTGTTCGGTAATGGCCGTAATAGCGTGTTCGGTAATGGCAGCAATAGCGTGTTCGGTAATGGCAGCAATAGCGTGTTCGGTAATGGCAGTAATAGCGTGTTCGGTAATGACAGTAATAGCGTGTTCGGTAATGGCAGTAATAGCGTGTTCGGTAATGGCAGTAATAGCGTGTTCGGTAATGACAGTAATAGCGTGTTCAGTAATGGCAGAAATGGCAGTGATGGTGCGTTTGGTAATGGCAGTAATAGTGTGTTGAGTAAAGGCAGTGATGGCGTGTTCGGTTATGGCAGTAATAGCGTGTTCGGTAATGGCAGCAAAAGTGCGTTCAGTGATGGCAGTAATGACAGTAATGTTCAGTAATAGCGAGTTCGGTAATGGCAGTGATGGCGTGTTCGGTAATGGCAGTAATAGCGTGTTTGGTAATGGCAGTGATAGCGTGTTTGGTAATGGCAGTGATGGCGTGTTTGGTAAAGGCAGTAATAGCGTGTTCGGTAATGGCAGTGATGGCGTGTTCTGTTATGGCAGTAATAGCGTGTTTGGTAATGGCAGTAATAGCGTGTTTGGTAATGGCAGTAATAGCGTTTTTAGTAATGGCAGTAATAGCGTGTTCGGTAATGGCAGTAATAGCGTGTTCGGTAATGGCAGTAATAGCGTGTTCGGTAATGGCAGTAATAGCGTGTTTGGTAATGGCCGTAATAGCGTGTTCGGTAATGGCAGTAATAGCGTGTTTGGTAATGGCCGTAATAGCGTGTTCGGTAATGGCAGTAATAGCGTGTTCGGTAATGGCAGTAATAGCGTGTTTGGTAATGGCAGTAATAGCGTGTTTGGTAATGGCCGTAATAGCGTGTTCGGTAATGGCCGTAATAGCGTGTTCGGTAATGGCAGCAATAGCGTGTTTGGTAATGGCAGTAATAGCGTGTTCGGTAATGGCAGTAATAGCGTGTTCGGTAATGGCAGTGGCTGAGCTGGTGCATCTCGAGGGTGTGTGTGTCCAGACTAGAGGCTCACACCCTGGGCTTCTGACCTCAGCACACACCTTTAGTCTGAGTGCACTTAACGAAGGTCTCCCCTCTCTAGTGCTTCATCCTCCAACTTCAGACACACATATGCACCCTCACACAGTGGAGCTCTTTTCCTCCTCCTGCTCTCTTCTCCACTGTCTCTCTGTCCAGCCTGATTCACCCTCTCTATTTCAGCATCTCTCTCTCTCTGTCACTCACTCTCTTCCTTTCCTTCTCTTGCGCTTTTTCTTTCTCTCTCAAGCTGTCACGCTCACTTAGCGTCTACATTATCTCTGCTGATCCCTCTCTCTCTCTGCAGCGATATGACAGGCTGGTAGGATCACACTGACAGGCTGATATTGAAGTCCTAATCGCTGTCCATCCCACCAGTCCAGTACCAGCCAACCCGGCCCCCCGGGTGCCATAACTCATCACCGTCCCACTCGCACACACACACAAACAGAGACACCAGTCAGTGGGCCCCCGCGGTGCCATGCCACATCACTGTCCATGTATCCCACGGCAACCGAGGGTCAGACAGGGGGATGCTGGGTATTAACCCTGTCAGATCAGCGCTATTCTTACTCTGTCTTTCATACAGAAAGCACAGCCAGTGGCTGCGTCCAAGTAGACAGTGCCACTCTCTGTGGATGAAGATAATCACAGAGCTATCGCTATAGCAACACACACATCATATTTATATACAATGCAGAACATACACACACACACACACACACACACACATGTATGTGTATATATATATATACATATATATATATATATATATATATATATATATATATATGTTCCATTAGAAATATATAGGCATTCAATCTATACACAATAGTAATATTTCCCAACATACTACAGTAATACAGTAATAATGTGTAATATGGATTATAAACATATATGTAAGTACCTGTGTGTTATATATCATACAAGTGCCTATATTAAATTCAAATACAATCGTATTCAATAGTTAATGCTAAAGGTTAGAACTGTTTTCAGTGGTTTTATTATGAAGCCAGGAATGTTCTGTTGGTTCTATAGGTTAGAACTGTTTTTCTCCGGTTTTGTTATAAAGTCAGGAGCGTCCTGTCGGTTCTGTAGGTTAGAACTGTTTTTCTCCGGTTTTGTTATAAAGTCAGGAGTGTTCTGTCGGTTCTGTAGGTTAGAACTGTTTTTCTCCGGTTTTACTATAAAGCCAGGAGCGTCCTGTCGGTTCTGTAGGTTAGACCTGTTTTTCTCCGGTTTTGTTATAAAGCCAGGAGCGTCCTGTCGGTTCTGTAGGTTAGAACTGTTTTTCTCCGGTTTTGTTATAAAGCCAGGAGTGTTCTGTCGGTTCTGTAGGTTAGAACTGTTTTTCTCTGGTTTTGTTATAAAGCCAGGAGTGTTCTGTCGGTTCTGTAGGTTAGAACTGTTTTTCTCCGGTTTTGTTATAAAGCCGGGAGCGTCCTGTCGGTTCTGTAGGTTAGAACTGTTTTCTCTGGTTTTGTTATAAAGTCGGGAGGGTTCTGTCGGTTCTATAGGTTAGAACTGTTTTCTCTGGTTTTATTATAAAGTCGGGAGGGTTCTGTCGGTTCTGTAGGTTAGAACTGTTTTTCTCCGGTTTTGTTATAAAGCCAGGAGCGTTCTGTCGGTTCTGTAGGTTAGAACTGTTTTCTCTGGTTTTGTTATAAAGTCGGGAGGGTTCTGTCGGTTCTGTAGGTTAGAACTGTTTTCTCTGGTTTTGTTATAAAGTCGGGAGGGTTCTGTCGGTTCTATAGGTTAGAACTGTTTTCTCTGGTTTTATTATAAAGTCGGGAGGGTTCTGTCGGTTCTATAGGTTAGAACTGTTTTCTCTGGTTTTGTTATAAAGTTGGGAGGGTTCTGTCGGTTCTATAGGTTAGAACTGTTTTCTCTGGTTTTGTTATAAAGTCGGGAGGGTTCTGTCGGTTCTGTAGGTTAGAACTGTTTTCTCTGGTTTTATTATAAAGTCGGGAGGGTTCTGTCGGTTCTGTAGGTTAGAACTGTTTTCTCTGGTTTTATTATAAAGTCGGGAGGGTTCTGTCGGTTCTATAGGTTAGAACTGTTTTCTCTGGTTTTGTTATGAAGTCGGGAGGGTTCTGTCGGTTCTATAGGTTAGAACTGTTTTCTCTGGTTTTGTTATAAAGTCGGGAGGGTTCTGTCGGTTCTGTAGGTTAGAACTGTTTTCTCTGGTTTTGTTATAAAGTCGGGAGGGTTCTGTCGGTTCTGTAGGTTAGAACTGTTTTCTCTGGTATTGTTATAAAGTCGGGAGGGTTCTGTCGGTTCTATAGGTTAGAACTGTTTTCTCTGGTTTTGTTATAAAGTCGGGAGGGTTCTGTCGGTTCTAAAGGTTAGAACTGTTTTCTCTGGTTTTGTTATAAATTCGGGAGGGTTCTGTCGGTTCTATAGGTTAGAACTGTTTTCTCTGGTTTTGTTATAAAGTCGGGAGGGTTCTGTCCATTCTATAGGTTAGAACTGTTTTCTCTGGTTTTGTTATAAAGTCGGGAGGGTTCTGTCGGTTCTAAAGGTTAGAACTGTTTTCTCTGGTTTTGTTATAAATTCGGGAGGGTTCTGTCGGTTCTATAGGTTAGAACTGTTTTCTCTGGTTTTGTTATAAAGTCGGGAGGGTTCTGTCCATTCTATAGGTTAGAACTGTTTTCTCTGGTTTTGTTATAAAGTCGGGAGGGTTCTGTCGGTTCTATAGGTTAGAACTGTTTTCTCTGGTTTTGTTATAAAGTCGGGAGGGTTCTGTCAGTTCTGTAGGTTAGAACTGTTTTCTCTGGTTTTGTTATAAAGTCGGGAGGGTTCTGTCGGTTCTATAGGTTAGAACTGTTTTCTCTGGTTTTGTTATAAAGTCGGGAGTGTTCTGTCAGTTCTGTAGGTTAGAACTGTTTTCTCTGGTTTTGTTATAAAGTCGGGAGGGTACTGTCAGTTCTGTAGGTTAGAACTGTTTTCTCTGGTTTTGTTATAAAGTCGGGAGGGTTCTGTCGGTTCTAAAGGTTAGAACTGTTTTCTCTGGTTTTATTATAAAGTCGGGAGGGTTCTGTCGGTTCTATAGGTTAGAACTGTTTTCTCTGGTTTTATTATAAAGTCGGGAGGGTTCTGTCAGTTCTGTAGGTTAGAACTGTTTTCTCTGGTTTTGTTATAAAGTCGGGAGGGTTCTGTCGGTTCTATAGGTTAGAACTGTTTTCTCTGGTTTTGTTATAAAGTCGGGAGGGTTCTGTCGGTTCTGTAGGTTAGAACTGTTTTCTCTGGTTTTGTTATAAAGTCGGGAGGGTTCTGTCGGTTCCATAGGTTAGAATTGTTTTCTCTGGTTTTGTTATAAAGTCGGGAGGGTTCTGTCGGTTCTATAGGTTAGAACTGTTTTCTCTGGTTTTGTTATTAATTCGGGAGGGTTCTGTCGGTTCTATAGGTTAGAACTGTTTTCTCTGGTTTTGTTATGAAGTCGGGAGGGTTCTGTCGGTTCTATAGGTTAGAACTGTTTTCTCTGGTTTTGTTATAAAGCCAGGAGCGTCCTGTCGGTTCTGTAGGTTAGAACTGTTTTTCTCCGGTTTTGTTATAAAGCCAGGAGTGTTCTGTCGGTTCTGTAGGTTAGAACTGTTTTTCTCCGGTTTTACTATAAAGCCAGGAGCGTCCTGTCGGTTCTGTAGGTTAGACCTGTTTTTCTCCGGTTTTGTTATAAAGCCAGGAGCGTCCTGTCGGTTCTGTAGGTTAGAACTGTTTTTCTCTGGTTTTGTTATAAAGCCAGGAGTGTTCTGTCGGTTCTGTAGGTTAGAACTGTTTTTCTCCGGTTTTGTTATAAAGCCGGGAGCGTCCTGTCGGTTCTGTAGGTTAGAACTGTTTTCTCTGGTTTTGTTATAAAGTCGGGAGGGTTCTGTCGGTTCTATAGGTTAGAACTGTTTTCTCTGGTTTTATTATAAAGTCGGGAGGGTTCTGTCGGTTCTGTAGGTTAGAACTGTTTTTCTCCGGTTTTGTTATAAAGCCAGGAGCGTCCTGTCGGTTCTGTAGGTTAGACCTGTTTTCTCTGGTATTGTTATAAAGTCGGGAGGGTTCTGTCGGTTCTATAGGTTAGAACTGTTTTCTCTGGTTTTGTTATAAAGTCGGGAGGGTTCTGTCGGTTCTAAAGGTTAGAACTGTTTTCTCTGGTTTTGTTATAAATTCGGGAGGGTTCTGTCGGTTCTATAGGTTAGAACTGTTTTCTCTGGTTTTGTTATAAAGTCGGGAGGGTTCTGTCCATTCTATAGGTTAGAACTGTTTTCTCTGGTTTTGTTATAAAGTCGGGAGTGTTCTGTCGTTTCTATAGGTTAGAACTGTTTTCTCTGGTTTTGTTATAAAGTCGGGAGGGTTCTGTCGGTTCTGTAGGTTAGAACTGTTTTCTCTGGTTTTATTATAAAGTCGGGAGGGTTCTGTCGGTTCTGTAGGTTAGAACTGTTTTCTCTGGTTTTGTTATAAAGTCGGGAGGGTTCTGTCGGTTCTGTAGGTTAGAACTGTTTTCTCTGGTTTTGTTATAAAGTCGGGAGGGTTCTGTCGGTTCTATAGGTTAGAACTGTTTTCTCTGGTTTTGTTATAAAGTCGGGAGGGTTCTGTCGGTTCTAAAGGTTAGAACTGTTTTCTCTGGTTTTGTTATAAATTCGGGAGGGTTCTGTCGGTTCTATAGGTTAGAACTGTTTTCTCTGGTTTTGTTATAAAGTCGGGAGGGTTCTGTCCATTCTATAGGTTAGAACTGTTTTCTCTGGTTTTGTTATAAAGTCGGGAGGGTTCTGTCGGTTCTATAGGTTAGAACTGTTTTCTCTGGTTTTGTTATAAAGTAGGGAGGGTTCTGTCAGTTCTGTAGGTTAGAACTGTTTTCTCTGGTTTTGTTATAAAGTCGGGAGGGTTCTGTCGGTTCTGTAGGTTAGAACTGTTTTCTCTGGTTTTGTTATAAAGTCGGGAGTGTTCTGTCAGTTCTGTAGGTTAGAACTGTTTTCTCTGGTTTTGTTATAAAGTCGGGAGGGTACTGTCAGTTCTGTAGGTTAGAACTGTTTTCTCTGGTTTTGTTATAAAGTCGGGAGGGTTCTGTCGGTTCTAAAGGTTAGAACTGTTTTCTCTGGTTTTATTATAAAGTCGGGAGGGTTCTGTCGGTTCTATAGGTTAGAACTGTTTTCTCTGGTTTTATTATAAAGTCGGGAGGGTTCTGTCAGTTCTGTAGGTTAGAACTGTTTTCTCTGGTTTTGTTATAAAGTCGGGAGGGTTCTGTCGGTTCTATAGGTTAGAACTGTTTTCTCTGGTTTTGTTATAAAGTCGGGAGGGTTCTGTCGGTTCTGTAGGTTAGAACTGTTTTCTCTGGTTTTGTTATAAAGTCGGGAGGGTTCTGTCCATTCTATAGGTTAGAACTGTTTTCTCTGGTTTTGTTATAAAGTCGGGAGTGTTCTGTCGTTTCTATAGGTTAGAACTGTTTTCTCTGGTTTTGTTATAAAGTCGGGAGGGTTCTGTCGGTTCTGTAGGTTAGAACTGTTTTCTCTGGTTTTATTATAAAGTCGGGAGGGTTCTGTCGGTTCTGTAGGTTAGAACTGTTTTCTCTGGTTTTGTTATAAAGTCGGGAGGGTTCTGTCGGTTCTGTAGGTTAGAACTGTTTTCTCTGGTTTTGTTATAAAGTCGGGAGGGTTCTGTCGGTTCTATAGGTTAGAACTGTTTTCTCTGGTTTTGTTATAAAGTCGGGAGGGTTCTGTCGGTTCTATAGGTTAGAACTGTTTTCTCTGGTTTTGTTATAAATTCGGGAGGGTTCTGTCGGTTCTATAGGTTAGAACTGTTTTCTCTGGTTTTGTTATAAAGTCGGGAGGGTTCTGTCCATTCTATAGGTTAGAACTGTTTTCTCTGGTTTTGTTATAAAGTCGGGAGGGTTCTGTCGGTTCTATAGGTTAGAACTGTTTTCTCTGGTTTTGTTATAAAGTAGGGAGGGTTCTGTCAGTTCTGTAGGTTAGAACTGTTTTCTCTGGTTTTGTTATAAAGTCGGGAGGGTTCTGTCGGTTCTATAGGTTAGAACTGTTTTCTCTGGTTTTGTTATAAAGTCGGGAGTGTTCTGTCAGTTCTGTAGGTTAGAACTGTTTTCTCTGGTTTTGTTATAAAGTCGGGAGGGTACTGTCAGTTCTGTAGGTTAGAACTGTTTTCTCTGGTTTTGTTATAAAGTCGGGAGGGTTCTGTCGGTTCTAAAGGTTAGAACTGTTTTCTCTGGTTTTATTATAAAGTCGGGAGGGTTCTGTCGGTTCTATAGGTTAGAACTGTTTTCTCTGGTTTTATTATAAAGTCGGGAGGGTTCTGTCAGTTCTGTAGGTTAGAACTGTTTTTCTCTGGTTTTGTTATAAAGTCGGGAGGGTTCTGTCGGTTCTATAGGTTAGAACTGTTTTCTCTGGTTTTGTTATAAAGTCGGGAGGGTTCTGTCGGTTCTGTAGGTTAGAACTGTTTTCTCTGGTTTTGTTATAAAGTCGGGAGGGTTCTGTCGGTTCCATAGGTTAGAATTGTTTTCTCTGGTTTTGTTATAAAGTCGGGAGGGTTCTGTCGGTTCTATAGGTTAGAACTGTTTTCTCTGGTTTTGTTATTAATTCGGGAGGGTTCTGTCGGTTCTATAGGTTAGAACTGTTTTCTCTGGTTTTGTTATGAAGTCGGGAGGGTTCTGTCGGTTCTATAGGTTAGAACTGTTTTCTCTGGTTTTGTTATGAAGTCGGGAGGGTTCTGTCGGTTCTATAGGTTAGAACTGTTTTCTCTGGAATTATTACAAAGTCACAGGACAGTTTTTCCTGAAACTGTAGAGAAACAAACCCATTCACACACAGAGGCCCTAGTGTATGAACTCATCAGCCGATAGCCTCTGATAGGCTGTAATTAGGGCAGTATGGGGCAGACAGGTGAGCCAGACACCACACACACACACACACACACATACGCAGACTCACTGGTCTCGGAGGTGTAATTAGGTAGGGAAGGGCAGCAGGGCAGGTTCAGTGCCCCAGACAAACACTGGGGCATTTTGGGTGGATTATGACAGGGACAGAAATACACAGACTGACTTGTTTCAGAGTGATTTCTCCTGAGGTGGAGGAGCAGGACAAACGGGGATGTGTGTGTTTAGAAGCTCTGTAAAGAACAGAGTGGAGAGATTTTAATCCAGTATGAATCTGCAGTGTGTAGTTTTACATTCTGACTGTAATAATTGTGGAGTGATTTTAATCCAGTATGAATCTGCAGCAAGTGTAGCTTTATAGTCTGACTGTAATAATTGTGGAGCGATTTTAATCCAGTATGAATCTGCAGTGTGTAGTTTTACAGTCTGACTGTAATAATTGTGGAGTGATTTTAATCCAGTATGAATCTGCAGTGTGTAGTTTTACAGTCTGACTGTAATAATTGTGGAGTGATTTTAATCCAGTATGAATCTGCAGTGTGTAGTTTTACAGTCTGACTGTAATAATTGTGGAGTGATTTTAATCCAGTATGAATCTGCAGCGTGTGTAGTTTTACAGTCTGACTGTAATAATTGTGGAGTGATTTTAATCCAGTATGAATCTGCAGTGTGTAGTTTTATAGTCTGACTGTAATAATTGTGGAGTGATTTTAATCCAGTATGAATCTGCAGCGTGTGTAGTTTTACAGTCTGACTGTAATAATTGTGGAGTGATTTTAATCCAGTATGAATCTGCAGCGTGTGTAGTTTTACAGTCTGACTGTAATAATTGTGGAGTGATTTTAATCCAGTATGAATCTGCAGTGTGTGCAGTTTTACAGTCTGACTGTAATAATTGTGGAGTGATTTTAATCCAGTATGAATCTGCAGTGTGTAGTTTTACAGTCTGACTGTAATAATTGTGGAGTGATTTTAATCCAATATGAATCTGCAGTGTGTAGTTTTACAGTCTGACTGTAATAATTGTGGAGTGATTTTAATCCAGTATGAATCTGCAGCGTGTAGTTTTACAGTCTGACAGTAATTATTGTGGAGTGATTTTAATCCAGTATGAATTTGCAGTGTGTAGTTTTACAGTCTGACTGTAATAATTGTGGAGTGATTTTAATCCAGTATGAATCTGCAGCGTGTGTAGTTTTACAGTCTGACTGTAATAATTGTGGAGTGATTTTAATCCAGTATGAATCTGCAGCGTGTGTAGTTTTACAGTCTGACTGTAATAATTGTGGAGTGATTTTAATCCAGTATGAATCTGCAGTGTGTAGTTTTATAGTCTGACTGTAATAATTGTGGAGTGATTTTAATCCAGTATGAATCTGCAGTGTGTGTAGTTTTACAGTCTGACTGAAATAATTGTGGAGTGATTTTAATCCAGTATGAATCTGCAGTGTGTGTAGTTTTACAGTCTGACTGTAATAATTGTGGAGAGATTTTAATCCAGTATGAATCTGCAGTGTGTAGTTTTGCAGTCTGACTGTAATAATTGTGGAGTGATTTTAATCCAGTATCAATCTGCAGTGTGTAGTTTTACAGTCTGACGGTAATAATTGTGGAGAGATTTTAATCCAGTATGAATCTGCAGTGTGTAGTTTTACAGTCTGACTGTAATAATTGTGGAGTGATTTTAATCCAGTATGAATCTGCAGCGTGTGTAGTTTTACAGTCTGACTGTAATAATTGTGGAGTGATTTTAATCCAGTATGAATCTGCAGTGTGTAGTTTTATAGTCTGACTGTAATAATTGTGGAGTGATTTTAATCCAGTATGAATCTGCAGCGTGTGTAGTTTTACAGTCTGACTGTAATAATTGTGGAGTGATTTTAATCCAGTATGAATCTGCAGCGTGTGTAGTTTTACAGTCTGACTGTAATAATTGTGGAGTGATTTTAATCCAGTATGAATCTGCAGTGTGTGCAGTTTTACAGTCTGACTGTAATAATTGTGGAGTGATTTTAATCCAGTATGAATCTGCAGTGTGTAGTTTTACAGTCTGACTGTAATAATTGTGGAGTGATTTTAATCCAATATGAATCTGCAGTGTGTAGTTTTACAGTCTGACTGTAATAATTGTGGAGTGATTTTAATCCAGTATGAATCTGCAGCGTGTAGTTTTACAGTCTGACAGTAATTATTGTGGAGTGATTTTAATCCAGTATGAATTTGCAGTGTGTAGTTTTACAGTCTGACTGTAATAATTGTGGAGTGATTTTAATCCAGTATGAATCTGCAGCGTGTGTAGTTTTACAGTCTGACTGTAATAATTGTGGAGTGATTTTAATCCAGTATGAATCTGCAGCGTGTGTAGTTTTACAGTCTGACTGTAATAATTGTGGAGTGATTTTAATCCAGTATGAATCTGCAGTGTGTAGTTTTATAGTCTGACTGTAATAATTGTGGAGTGATTTTAATCCAGTATGAATCTGCAGTGTGTGTAGTTTTACAGTCTGACTGAAATAATTGTGGAGTGATTTTAATCCAGTATGAATCTGCAGTGTGTGTAGTTTTACAGTCTGACTGTAATAATTGTGGAGAGATTTTAATCCAGTATGAATCTGCAGTGTGTAGTTTTGCAGTCTGACTGTAATAATTGTGGAGTGATTTTAATCCAGTATCAATCTGCAGTGTGTAGTTTTACAGTCTGACGGTAATAATTGTGGAGAGATTTTAATCCAGTATGAATCTGCAGTGTGTAGTTTTACAGTCTGACTATAATAATTGTGGAGTGATTTTAATCCAGTATGAATCTGCAGTGTGTAGTTTTACAGTCTGACTATAATAATTGTGGAGTGATTTTAACCCAGTATGAATCTGCAGTGTGTAGTTTTACGGTCTGACTGTAATAATTGTGGAGTGATTTTAATCCAGTATGAATCTGCAGCGTGTGTAGTTTTACGGTCTGACTGTAATAATTGTGGAGTGATTTTAATCTAGTATGAATCTGCAGTGTGTAGTTTTACAGTCTGACTGTAATAATTGTAGAGTGATTTGAATCCAGTATGAATCTGCAGTGTGTAGTTTTACAGTCTGACTGTAATAATTGTAGAGTGATTTTAATCCAGTATGAATCTGCAGTGTGTAGTTTTACAGTCTGACTGTAATAATTACGGAGAGATTTTAACCCAGTATGAATCTGCAGTGTGTGTAGTTTTCCAGTCTGACTGTAATAATTGTGGAGTGATTTTAATCCAGTATGAATCTGCAGTGTGTAGTTTTATAGTCTGACTGTAATAATTGTGGAGTGATTTTAATCCAGTATGAATCTGCAGTGTGTGTAGTTTTACAGTCTGACTGAAATAATTGTGGAGTGATTTTAATCCAGTATGAATCTGCAGTGTGTGTAGTTTTACAGTCTGACTGTAATAATTGTGGAGAGATTTTAATCCAGTATGAATCTGCAGTGTGTAGTTTTGCAGTCTGACGGTAATAATTGTGGAGTGATTTTAATCCAGTATCAATCTGCAGTGTGTAGTTTTACAGTCTGACGGTAATAATTGTGGAGAGATTTTAATCCAGTATGAATCTGCAGTGTGTAGTTTTACAGTCTGACTATAATAATTGTGGAGTGATTTTAATCCAGTATGAATCTGCAGTGTGTAGTTTTACAGTCTGACTATAATAATTGTGGAGTGATTTTAACCCAGTATGAATCTGCAGTGTGTAGTTTTACGGTCTGACTGTAATAATTGTGGAGTGATTTTAATCCAGTATGAATCTGCAGCGTGTGTAGTTTTACGGTCTGACTGTAATAATTGTGGAGTGATTTTAATCTAGTATGAATCTGCAGTGTGTAGTTTTACAGTCTGACTGTAATAATTGTAGAGTGATTTGAATCCAGTATGAATCTGCAGTGTGTAGTTTTACAGTCTGACTGTAATAATTGTAGAGTGATTTTAATCCAGTATGAATCTGCAGTGTGTAGTTTTACAGTCTGACTGTAATAATTGTGGAGAGATTTTAACCCAGTATGAATCTGCAGTGTGTGTAGTTTTCCAGTCTGACTGTAATAATTGTGGAGTGATTTTAATCCAGTATGAATCTGCAGTGTGTAGTTTTATAGTCTGACTGTAATAATTGTGGAGTAATTTTAATCCAATATGAATCTGCAGTGTGTAGTTTTACAGTCTGACTGTAATAATTGTGGAGTGATTTTAATCCAGTATGAATCTGCAGTGTGTAGTTTTACAGTCTGACAGTAATTATTGTGGAGTGATTTTAATCCAGTATGAATTTGCAGTGTGTAGTTTTACAGTCTGACTGTAATAATTGTGGAGTGATTTTAATCCAGTATGAATCTGCAGCGTGTGTAGTTTTACAGTCTGACTGTAATAATTGTGGAGTGATTTTAATCCAGTATGAATCTGCAGTGTGTAGTTTTATAGTCTGACTGTAATAATTGTGGAGTGATTTTAATCCAGTATGAATCTGCAGCGTGTGTAGTTTTACAGTCTGACTGTAATAATTGTGGAGTGATTTTAATCCAGTATGAATCTGCAGTGTGTGCAGTTTTACAGTCTGACTGTAATAATTGTGGAGTGATTTTAATCCAGTATGAATCTGCAGTGTGTAGTTTTACAGTCTGACTGTAATAATTGTGGAGTGATTTTAATCCAATATGAATCTGCAGTGTGTAGTTTTACAGTCTAACTGTAATAATTGTGGAGTGATTTTAATCCAGTATGAATCTGCAGCGTGTAGTTTTACAGTCTGACAGTAATTATTGTGGAGTGATTTTAATCCAGTATGAATTTGCAGTGTGTAGTTTTACAGTCTGACTGTAATAATTGTGGAGTGATTTTAATCCAGTATGAATCTGCAGCGTGTGTAGTTTTACAGTCTGACTGTAATAATTGTGGAGTGATTTTAATCCAGTATGAATCTGCAGCGTGTGTAGTTTTACAGTCTGACTGTAATAATTGTGGAGTGATTTTAATCCAGTATGAATCTGCAGTGTGTAGTTTTATAGTCTGACTGTAATAATTGTGGAGTGATTTTAATCCAGTATGAATCTGCAGTGTGTGTAGTTTTACAGTCTGACTGAAATAATTGTGGAGTGATTTTAATCCAGTATGAATCTGCAGTGTGTGTAGTTTTACGGTCTGACTGTAATAATTGTGGAGAGATTTTAATCCAGTATGAATCTGCAGTGTGTAGTTTTGCAGTCTGACTGTAATAATTGTGGAGTGATTTTAATCCAGTATGAATCTGCAGTGTGTAGTTTTACAGTCTGACGGTAATAATTGTGGAGAGATTTTAATCCAGTATGAATCTGCAGTGTGTAGTTTTACAGTCTGACTATAATAATTGTGGAGTGATTTTAATCCAGTATGAATCTGCAGTGTGTAGTTTTACAGTCTGACTATAATAATTGTGGAGTGATTTTAACCCAGTATGAATCTGCAGTGTGTAGTTTTACGGTCTGACTGTAATAATTGTGGAGTGATTTTAATCCAGTATGAATCTGCAGCGTGTGTAGTTTTACGGTCTGACTGTAATAATTGTGGAGTGATTTTAATCTAGTATGAATCTGCAGTGTGTAGTTTTACAGTCTGACTGTAATAATTGTAGAGTGATTTTAATCCAGTATGAATCTGCAGTGTGTAGTTTTACAGTCTGACTGTAATAATTGTAGAGTGATTTTAATCCAGTATGAATCTGCAGTGTGTAGTTTTACAGTCTGACTGTAATAATTGTGGAGAGATTTTAACCCAGTATGAATCTGCAGTGTGTGTAGTTTTCCAGTCTGACTGTAATAATTGTGGAGTGATTTTAATCCAGTATGAATCTGCAGTGTGTAGTTTTATAGTCTGACTGTAATAATTGTGGAGTGATTTTAATCCAATATGAATCTGCAGTGTGTAGTTTTACAGTCTGACTGTAATAATTGTGGAGTGATTTTAATCCAGTATGAATCTGCAGCGTGTAGTTTTACAGTCTGACAGTAATTATTGTGGAGTGATTTTAATCCAGTATGAATTTGCAGTGTGTAGTTTTACAGTCTGACTGTAATAATTGTGGAGTGATTTTAATCCAGTATGAATCTGCAGCGTGTGTAGTTTTACAGTCTGACTGTAATAATTGTGGAGTGATTTTAATCCAGTATGAATCTGCAGCGTGTGTAGTTTTACAGTCTGACTGTAATAATTGTGGAGTGATTTTAATCCAGTATGAATCTGCAGTGTGTAGTTTTATAGTCTGACTGTAATAATTGTGGAGTGATTTTAATCCAGTATGAATCTGCAGTGTGTGTAGTTTTACAGTCTGACTGAAATAATTGTGGAGTGATTTTAATCCAGTATGAATCTGCAGTGTGTGTAGTTTTACAGTCTGACTGTAATAATTGTGGAGAGATTTTAATCCAGTATGAATCTGCAGTGTGTAGTTTTGCAGTCTGACTGTAATAATTGTGGAGTGATTTTAATCCAGTATGAATCTGCAGTGTGTAGTTTTACAGTCTGACGGTAATAATTGTGGAGAGATTTTAATCCAGTATGAATCTGCAGTGTGTAGTTTTACAGTCTGACTATAATAATTGTGGAGTGATTTTAATCCAGTATGAATCTGCAGTGTGTAGTTTTACAGTCTGACTATAATAATTGTGGAGTGATTTTAACCCAGTATGAATCTGCAGTGTGTAATTTTACAGTCTGACGGTAATAATTGTGGAGTGATTTTAATCCAGTATGAATCTGCAGTGTGTAGTTTTACGGTCTGACTGTAATAATTGTGGAGTGATTTTAATCCAGTATGAATCTGCAGCGTGTGTAGTTTTACGGTCTGACTGTAATAATTGTGGAGTGATTTTAATCCAGTATGAATCTGCAGTGTGTAGTTTTACAGTCTGACTGTAATAATTGTAGAGTGATTTTAATCCAGTATGAATCTGCAGTGTGTAGTTTTACAGTCTGACTGTAATAATTGTAGAGTGATTTTAATCCAGTATGAATCTGCAGTGTGTAGTTTTACAGTCTGACTGTAATAATTGTAGAGTGATTTTAATCCAGTATGAATCTGCAGTGTGTAGTTTTACAGTCTGACTGTAATAATTGTGGAGAGATTTTAACCCAGTATGAATCTGCAGTGTGTGTAGTTTTCCAGTCTGACTGTAATAATTGTGGAGTGATTTTAATCCAGTATGAATCTGCAGTGTGTGTAGTTTTACAGTCTGACTGTAATAATTGTGGAGTGATTTTAATCCAGTATGAATCTGCAGTGTGTGTAGTTTTACAGTCTGACTGTAATAATTGTGGAGTGATTTTAATCCAGTATGAATCTGCAGTGTGTAGTTTTACAGTCTGACGGTAATAATTGTGGAGTGATTTTAATCCAGTATGAATCTGCAGTGTGTAGTTTTACGGTCTGACTGTAATAATTGTGGAGTGATTTTAATCCAGTATGAATCTGCAGCGTGTGTAGTTTTACGGTCTGACTGTAATAATTGTGGAGTGATTTTAATCTAGTATGAATCTGCAGTGTGTAGTTTTACAGTCTGACTGTAATAATTGTAGAGTGATTTTAATCCAGTATGAATCTGCAGTGTGTAGTTTTACAGTCTGACTGTAATAATTGTAGAGTGATTTTAATCCAGTATGAATCTGCAGTGTGTAGTTTTACAGTCTGACTGTAATAATTGTGGAGAGATTTTAACCCAGTATGAATCTGCAGTGTGTGTAGTTTTCCAGTCTGACTGTAATAATTGTGGAGTGATTTTAATCCAGTATGAATCTGCAGTGTGTGTAGTTTTACAGTCTGACTGTAATAATTGTGGAGTGATTTTAATCCAGTATGAATCTGCAGTGTGTAGTTTTATAGTCTGACTGTAATAATTGTGGAGTGATTTTAATCCAATATGAATCTGCAGTGTGTAGTTTTACAGTCTGACTGTAATAATTGTGGAGAGATTTTAATCCAGTATGAATCTGCAGTGTGTAGTTTTACAGTCTGACTGTAATAATTGTGGAGTGATTTTAATCCAGTATGAATCTGCAGTGTGTAGTTTTATAGTCTGACTGTAATAATTGTGGAGTGATTTTAATCCAGTATGAATCTGCAGCGTGTAGTTTTACAGTCTGACTGTAATAATTGTGGAGTGATTTTAATCCAGTATGAATCTGCAGTGTGTGTAGTTTTACAGTCTGACTGTAATAATTGTGGAGAGATTTTAATCCAGTATGAATCTGCATCGTGTGTAGTTTTACAGTCTGACTGTAATAATTGTGGAGCGATTTTAATCCAGTATGAATCTGCATTTTTATCCAGTATCAGTCCTAATGCATATTTTTAGTAACTATGTGGACAGACTGCAGACCGCAGTGTCTGTGGTGTTCAGCTGTACTGTAAAGTGTTTGTGGGTCTTCTCTGCTGGTTGCCAGGCCCTCTTCCTGTAGTGTGTGGTGATCCAGCTCCTCCCTGCTGCAGACAGAGGGTCACTGAGCTGCTCCTGGGCTGCTGAATTATTAATAGTTACTAATATCTCCTGTCCTGTCCATTAACGTCCTGTCACACATACTCGCCTGACATGTGGGGGGGTGGAATGTGGGGGGGGGGGGGGGGGGTTCCTGATCCACAGGAAACAACACTTCACTAACACTAACACTTCACTCTGGAACAAAGGTAAAGAAACAAAAACTGAAGTTTTCGTGAACTACTCTCTCTCTCTCTCTCTCTCTCTCTCTCTCTCTCTCTCTCTCTCTCTCTCTCTCTCTCTCTCTCTTTCTATTTCTCTCTCTCTTTCTATTTCTCTCTCTCTTTCTATCTCTCTCTCTTTCTATTTCTCTCTCTCTTTCTATCTCTCTTTCTCTCTCTTTCTCTCTTTTCTTTCTCTCTCTCTCTCTGTCTCTCTCTCTTTCTCTGTCTTCTCTTTCTCTGTGTCTTTTCTTTCTCTTTGTCCTCTCTTTCTCTGTGTCCTCTCTTTCTCTTTGTCCTCTCTTTCTTTGTCCTCTCTCTCTTTCTCTCTCTGTGTTCTCTCTCTCTCACTCTGTCTCTCTCTTTCTCTCTCTCTCCTTCTCTCTCTCTTTCTCTCTCTTTGTCCTCTCTTTCTCTGTGTCCTCTCTTTCTGTGTCCTCTCTCTCTTTCCTCTCTCTTTCTGTCTGTGTCCTGTCACTCTCTTTCTCTTTGTCTGTGTCCTCTCCCTCTCTCTCTCTGTCCTCTCTCTCTCCCTCTCTTTCTCTGTGTCCTCTCTATCTCTCTCTCTCTCTCTCTCTATATATATATATATATATATATATATGTATATCTGTCCCCATCTCTCTGTGTCCTCTCTCTGTCTCTCTTTCTGTCTGTCATCTCTCTCTCTCTTTCTCTTTCTTTCTCTTCGTCTTGTTCTATCTCTCTCACCCTCTCTTTTCTTTGGTCAGTTTCTCTCTTAATCCTTCTTTTCCCTTCTTTTCTTTCTCTCTTTGTCTCTTTCCTTTTTCTTTTTCTTTCTTACTTTCTTTGTCTTTACCTTTATTTTCTGTTTAGCTCTCCCTGTCTCTCCCTTATTCCCCCTTTTTCTCTCTACCCCCTTCCCCTCTCTCTGCACATTAATATCGCTGTCCTCTTTCTTTTCCATTTCTTTCTCTTTCTCTCCCATAAACTCTCTTTTTCCTGCTCATTTATCCATCCACCTTTCTGCTCTCTCTTTACTTCTTTCCCTTTCTCTCTCCTTCTTTACATTTGTTGTCTTTCGTTTTCCTCCTCTTGTATTTTCTCTCTTCTTTTCTCCTTATTTTCTCTCCCCTCCTCCTCCCTCTTTTCTTTTCCCTGTTCTTCTATCTCTGTCTTTCTTTCCTCTTTTCCCTTCTTTTCTCTCCCCCTCTTCCTCTCTCTCTCTCGCTCCACTGAATGCCTGCCGGTCTCTCTCCTCGGCCGAGCTGGTCATTGCCGTGGGCGACGAGGAGCTGTCGTCTCTCGTTAGCATCTCCGTGGTGACCAGGCTTCTTGCTCCTTGATTAGAGCAAGTGTGTTTGTGTGTGTGTGCGTGTGTGCATGTGTGAGGGGGCAGCACCACCCCCCCCCCCCCCGGATGCCACCCCTCCAACCCCCCACCCCCCACCACACTGGCCCCTGAGCCAGTCTTAAAGATCAGTGATTTGGTCAATTGGCCTGGCACATCCAATCACACTCTGAGCCCTGACAGACGCGCTTGGGCCGTCAGCGCCGCTGTAGATGTTTAGATGTTTAGATGTTCTGTAGGTCTGGTCAGACGCGCTGAGCTGATTTATCCCAATCACAGCGAGTCAGTTTAAGCTGAAATTCAGTTTCAGAGCTTCTGGCGGTTCTATCACTGACCTCTCCATAGACACCGACAAAGAAAGGATCTTAGCTTGGTTTTTAGGTTCCAACTCAAATTAGCTGGGTCCACTGACCAGATGGTCTTCTCCAAGGCGATGGGGGGCTGGTTGAGAAAAACCAGGGAAAAGGTGTCTGAATGGAGTATGAATTTTAACTACATAATGTTTAAATATATATTTTTCATATTTGCCATAAACTAAAATATAGGAGAAAATAATGCATTTTTCTGCCCAAGGTTTATTATTATTATTAGTAGTAGTAGTAGTAATATTAGCACAAATAATGCTTAATAAATATTTGTGTTTAATTGCATGAAGTCCATTCTACAGTTTCTCATTAGGCTGAATGAATAACCGGCTCTAAATGTAGGTATTGTGATATAAACCGAGTCCGTTCTACAGTTTCTCATTAGACTGAATGAATAACCGACTCTAAATGTAGGTATTGTGATATAAACCGAGTCCGTTCTACAGTTTCTCATTAGGCTGAATGAATAACCGACTCTAAATGTAGGTATTGTGATATAAACCGAGTCTGTTCTACAGTTTCTCATTAGGCTGAATGAATAACCGGCTCTAAATGTAGGTATTGTGATATAAACCGAGTCCGTTCTACAGTTTCTCATTAGACTGAATGAATAACCGACTCTAAATGTAGGTATTGTGATATAAACCGAGTCCGTTCTACAGTTTCTCATTAGACTGAATGAATAACCGACTCTAAATGTAGGTATTGTGATATAAACCGAGTCCGTTCTACAGTTTCTCATTAGACTGAATGAATAACTGACTCTAAATGTAGGTATTGTGATATAAACCGAGTCCGTTCTACAGTTTCTCATTAGACTGAATGAATAACCGACTCTAAATGTAGGTATTGTGATATAAACCGAGTCTGTTCTACAGTTTCTCATTAGACTGAATGAATAACCGACTCTAAATGTAGGTATTGTGATATAAACCGAGTCTGTTCTACAGTTTCTCATTAGACTGAATGAATAACCGACTCTAAATGTAGGTATTGTGATATAAACCGAGTCTGTTCTACAGTTTCTCATTAGACTGAATGAATAACCGACTCTAAATGTAGGTATTGTGATATAAACCGAGTCCGTTCTACAGTTTCTCATTAGACTGAATGAATAACCGACTCTAAATGTAGGTATTGTGATATAAACCGAGTCTGTTCTACAGTTTCTCATTAGGCTGAATGAATAACCGGCTCTAAATGTAGGTATTGTGATATAAACCGAGTCCGTTCTACAGTTTCTCATTAGACTGAATGAATAACCGGCTCTAAATGTAGGTATTGTGATATAAACCGAGTCCGTTCTACAGTTTCTCATTAGACTGAATGAATAACCGTCTCTAAATGTAGGTATTGTGATATAAACCGAGTCCGTTCTACAGTTTCTCATTAGACTGAATGAATAACCGACTCTAAATGTAGGTATTGTGATATAAACCGAGTCTGTTCTACAGTTTCTCATTAGGCTGAATGAATAACCGACTCTAAATGTAGGTATTGTGATATAAACCGAGTCTGTTCTACAGTTTCTCATTAGGCTGAATGAATAACCGACTCTAAATGTAGGTATTGTGATATAAACCGAGTCCGTTCTACAGTTTCTCATTAGGCTGAATGAATAACCAACTCTAAATGTAGGTATTGTGATATAAACCGAGTCCGTTCTACAGTTTCTCATTAGGCTGAATGAATAACCGACTCTAAATGTAGGTATTGTGATATAAACGGAGTCCGTTCTACAGTTTCTCATTAGACTGAATGAATAACCGGCTCTAAATGTAGGTATTGTGATATAAACCGAGTCCGTTCTACAGTTTCTCATTAGGCTGAATGAATAACCGGCTCTAAATGTAGGTATTGTGATATAAACCGAGTCTGTTCTACAGTTTCTCATTAGACTGAATGAATAACCGGCTCTAAATGTAGGTATTGTGATATAAACCGAGTCCGTTCTACAGTTTCTCATTAGGCTGAATGAATAACCGGCTCTAAATGTAGGTATTGTGATATAAACCGAGTCTGTTCTACAGTTTCTCATTAGGCTGAATGAATAACCGGCTCTAAATGTAGGTATTGTGATATAAACCGAGTCCGTTCTACAGTTTCTCATTAGGCTGAATGAATAACCAGCTCTAAATGTAGGTATTGTGATATAACCTACCTTTGCCTAGTGCTAACATCTACCTGCATCTGCCTGCTCTCTGAAGCATTTGTAAATAAAATGTGTAAATAAATCATACGTATACAAGGCCAGAATTCTTTAGGACACTTTAAAGTGGCTTTTCACAGCAAGATGACCACATTAAAGTTGTATAGTTCCAGCGTTCGGGGTTCGATATTCACTGGCACAGAAAGCTCTCTGCTAACACAGTCCTTCAGGATGTAGCATTACTGAGAGGAGAGTATTAGGGGTCAGTAGTTGGTGCATGTTGGTTTGACCTTGTGTTTGGTTCCAGCTGTGCAGTGACAGACATCATCGCCCGAGGAAGCACAAAACTGACCCATTCCTGTGTGTTATGCCCTGCCTAAAGCACAGCTGTCTGTCTCTGTCCACTTTATCTTCCCTGCAGACACACACACACACACACACTCACAGATACGCTCGTCCGGAGCCCATCTGCTTTTAGTCCTGCCCTTCAGACAACCTCTAAAAGCAAAAAGAGAGCTGGACAACACGTCACTGTCTGAACAAAGTGTCCATCTCCTAAATAGCACACGCAGCTGGGAGGGTAATGTAAGCTTATCATCTGTGCCAGAATCCATAGGATTACTGTATTAAAGTGATCTGATTACTTTTTTACTTTATCGATTATTTTTTTAACTTTTAAATGTTTGATTATCTATCAAGGAATAGTGAAAAAGTATAAACACCCTTGGTCAATTTATACACTTGCTTGAAAAAAAGTTAAACCGTCCTCTACAGCAAACAGCTTTACCTGAAAAGAGAACTCCGCTTATTTGGGTTTGTATACTAATTCCAGTTGCGGTTGCTCTTGTGTTGCTATGAGGTTACTATGGTATTCCAGCTTGTTACTTGGTGGTTGTTAAGATGCTGCTAGACTGTTACTATGGCATCCCAGGTGATTGCTAAGGTGTTTCTTAGTTGTTGCACTGCTACCCAAGGTGGTTATTAAAGGTGTTGTTAGGCCATTGCTATGGTAGCCAAGGTCAGTGGAAAGGTGGTGTCAGGCTGCTGCTATGCTACCCCAGGTGGTTGCTAGGCTGTTACTATGTTATCCCAGATGGTTGTTAAAGGTGCTGTTAGGCGATTGCTGCAAAGGTGTTGCTGTACTATTGCTATGCTATCCCAGGTGATTGCTAAGATGTTCCTAGGCTGTTCCTATGGTATCCCAGGTGGTTGCTAATGTGTTGCTTGACCATTGCAGTACTATTCTAAGTGGTTATTAAAGGATGTAACGCTGGGGAACGATGATGAGGCGGATGATTGTGCTGAGAGAAGCGAGATTTATTATGGGCAAATCCATAATAAGGGTTAAAACAGTCCAGGGTCAACGAGCCAACACGGAGAGAACGAGGGACAGACATGACGAAAATAAACACAGACTGGAAACACCACAGAGGCCGGAATAAACAAAACACCACAGGATTGAACAAAGACCACAAGATAATACAATACACCACAAGAGAATGGAAAGACCAGAAATAAACTAGGACAAACACATGGCTTAAATGCAATGGACTAACAAGACACAGGTGGCTAAACAGACACAGGTGGAAGTAATCAAGGGCAGGGGCTGAAAACAAGGGGGCAGGATCGGGAAGAACTCAATGAGAACAAAAGCACATGGACAGGACTGGGAGGAACCAATCGTGACAGTACCCCACACCCCAAAGGTGCTCAGCACTGAAGCACACCAAACAACAAAAGAAAAAACAAAACAAAACCAGGACAGGTCACGAAACACGAGGAACACAAGACGAAAAAATCCCAGGAAACAGGGCAGGCAAAACACAGGACAAGGCATGACTAGAAGCAGGCACAGACACAGAACCTGGAACCACAGGAGCCGAAGGCACAAGCACAGAAACAGGGACAGGAGAGGCAGCCCACGCCCCAGAAACAGATGGAACAAAAACAGACAGAGGACAAAACAAAGGCCGAGAGGGAAGACGAGGAGGAACAACAGAAAACAACACAGAATGAGGGACGACCAGAGGCACAACAGGATGAGGAAAACAACATAAGACAGACCAAGCAAAAGACAAGGGAACAGGAACCAAAACAGACACAGGCACAGGAACCGACACACAGACACTGGGACAGAAACAGAAGTATAGACAGGAACAGGAACCACAACAAGAATGGGCACAGGCACAGACACAACAACAGGGAACAAAACCAAAGCAGGAACAGAGGAGGGCAAAAACAAAGGAGCAGGCAAAACAGGGGACATAGTAGCAGACACAGGCAGAACAGGAGGCCCACAGGGAGCAGCAGACACAGGCGGATCCTGAGACCCATGGGGAGCAGCAGACACAGGCGGAACAGGAGGCCCACAGGGAGCAGCAGACACAGGCAGAACGTGAGGCCCACAGGGAGCAGCAGACACAGGCAGAACCTGAGACCCATGGGGAGCAGCAGACACAGGCGGAACAGGAGGCCCACAGGGAGCAGCAGACACAGGCGGAACAGAAGGCCCACAGGGAGCAGCAGACACAGGCAGAACGTGAGGCCCACAGGGAGCAGCAGACACAGGCAGAACCTGAGACCCATGGGGAGCAGCAGACACAGGCGGAACAGGAGGCCCACAGGGAGCAGCAGACACAGGCAGAACCTGAGGCCCACAGGGAGCAGCAGACACAGGCAGAACCTGAGGCCCATGGGGGGCAGCAGACAGGACGGGTGGGAACAAAGGGGCCTATGACATCCTCGGAGGCAGGCGGGCCTACAGTGACATCCCCAGAGGCAGGCGGGCCTGCAATGATGTCCTCGGAGGGCGGCGGGTCCGGAGGCGCGGTGACTGGGACAGGGACAGGCGGCAAAGGGATCAGAAACTCAGGCAGCGTCCACAACGGAACATTCCCGGCATTAGGACTGCTGCTCCAACCTGGAGGAACACACAGAAACAGGACCCTCTCGGCAGCTCCCAAGGCTCACCTGAGCTATGGAAAGCTCATAGTGGTGCTTGAGAGCGAGCAAATTGCCATTGAATGGGTTTCCTGAATGTTCCTTCCGTCTAACCACGTCGTGTGCTACAGGTCATTCCTCCGTGCAGCGTTGCTCAAGACAAGTTGACCCAAGGTGCCTACCTGGGATCTTGTCGTCATCACACAAAGCTGGATCTTTCTTCAAAGTTCTACAGGAACAACGAGATGCCCGTGTAGCCTCAGCGCCAGGGGATTTACAATTAACAATTTGCATGCTTAATCGGTTCTTTGGATTGATGAAGAGTGTGTTGTACATGGTTCTGTATAGCACCAAAAAGGGTTCTGCTATTGTTACAGTCTTGATATTGTAATAATAGAACCCTTTTTGATATTATAATCAAACCCCCTTTTAATAGAACCATTTTCAAAAAGGTTCCCTATAGAACCATATATAACACATTCTCCATCAATCAGAACATCAATTCACCATGCATATAACTATTTAAGCATGCAAATTGTGTTTTGAGTGTTCAAGGTTCTATACAGAACTATTGTCTTTACTAAAGAACCCTTGAAGAACCATCTTTTTAAGAGTGTAGTAATGGATAATGTGTGTTTAATTGGTGGGGTATAAGCTTCTACTACTTGTTAGCTACATTAGCCTTATAGCTCCAAATATGCCTTGGCTGGACACCGTTTGAGGTAAAAAGGGAAACTGGATTAAATCTTTGGCTGAACTATCGCTTTAAATATAGTCGAAATCAAATGGAAGTCATTGATTTCAGCTGAGCACTTTTATTCCTTCTGGCACATTATTGATCACTGTAAAGCGGCGGTGGGGGTGGGGCAGTTTAAGACCATTTACACTATGGACTGTACGTTTACTAAAAGTAGCTGTGCACTGATGGCAGATAGACAGAGCTGAATACTGTAGGTGCAGCTGTGGTGTGAAGCAGGGCTGGGGCGTTAGGCTTGTCCACACTGACATGGACACAGCTGCTGCTGTAAACTGCTTTTTGTGTCAAACGTCTACGTCCACATTAGTGTGTTTGGTCCACACTTAAGAACAGCGTAGAGAGCTTCATGGAATGGGTTTCCATGGCCGAGCAGCTGCATCCAAGCCTTACATCACCAAGCGCAATGCAAAGCGTGGAATGCAGTGGTGTAAAGCGCCGCCACTGGACTCTAGAGCAGTGGAGACGTGTTCTCTGGAGTGACCAATCACGCTTCTCCGTCTGGAAATCCGATGGATGACTCTGGGTTTGGCGGTTGCCAGGAGACGGTACTTGTCTGACTGCATTGTGCCGAGTGTAAAGTTTGGTGGAGGGGGGATCATGGTGTGGGGTTGTTTTTCAGGAGTTGGGCTGGGCCCCTTAGTTCCAGTGAAAGGAACTCTTAAAGCTTCAGCTCCAAGAGATTTTGGACAATTTCATGCTCCCAACTTTGTGGGAACAGTTTGGGGACGGCCCCTTCCTGCTCCAACATGACTGCACAGCAATGCACAATGCAGGTCCATCAAGACGTGGATGAGCCAGTTTGGTGTGGAAGAACTTGACTGGCCTGCACAGAGTCCTGACCTCAACCCCATAGAACACCTTTGGGATGAATTAGAGTGGAGACTGTGAGCCAGGCCTTCTCGTCCAACATCAGCGTCTGACCTCACAAATGCGCTTCTGGAAGAACGGTCAGAAACTCCCATAAACACTCCTAACCCTTGTGGAAAGCATTCCCAGAAGAGATGAAGCTGTTATAGCTGCAAAGGGTGGGCCGACATCATATTAAACCCTATGGATTAAGAATGGGACGTCACTCAAGTTCATATGCGTGTGAAGCCAGACGAGCGAATACTTTTGGCAGTAGAGTGTATGTACATTCTCTAAATCTACTCAATTATGATGATGTAATTTACAGATATGCATAATAAGCCATTGGAGCTGCTGGTGCCGTCTCACTGGCTGATGTAACGCTGTGGCCCAAACCGCACACTTCTGTACGTCACCTACTACACTAGTGAGTTCTAATGGTATATGCACTATTTTACACACTATGTAGGGAGAATGTGTGCGGTTTGGGATGGGGCGCTGGTAACGCAGCAGGAATCTCAGCCACTTAGATTTTAGGTTCATTTGTTAATCACTACAGCAGCAAATCAAATAAAATCAATACAAAGTCAATGCATTAAAATATATACAATAAAATGAGATTTAAAAAGTGATAATGTGTTTTACTGGTTTTGCTGGATCAGTTATGGCTTTATTATCTCATTACTGATAGACACAGCCCTGCTGAGTGGACACCTTTCCATCATTCACTGATCCGTAACTCAGCTGAAGATCCTAAAGGGTGAGAGTCCCACTGCCCTTCATCTGCTACACACTGCCTTTTATTCACACCTCCTTTCATCCTGCTTTCTTTCTTTCTTTCTTTCTTGATTTATTTTTCTATTTCTCCCTTAATTCTTTCTTTCATTCACTCATTCTATCTTTTTTCTTTCTTCATTCTTTTATTTATTTTTCTATTTGTTCTTTAATTTGTTTCCTTTTCTTCTCTTTTCGTTTTTCTTTTTCTTTCTTTCTTTCTTTCTTTCTTTCTTTCTTTCTTTCTTTCTTTCTTTCTTTCTTTCTTTTATTTTCCTGTTTCTTCCTTAATCCTTTAGTGTCATTCTTTCATTCATTCATATTCTATATTTCTTCTTGATTTTGTTTCTTTTTTATTTTATTCTTTAATTCCTTCGTTTCCTTTTCTTCTTCTTTCTTTCTTTCTTTCTTTCTTTCTTTCTTTCTTTCTTTCTTTCTTTCTTTCTCTTAATTTCCCATTTCTTTCTTTTTTCCTGACTCCTCTTTCTTTTTTCCCTTGCTTTCTTTCTTACTTTTTTCCTATTTTGTCCTTAATTCCTGAGTTTCTTTCATTCTTTCACTCTATCTTTCTTTCCTCCTTTTATTTTTCTGTTTCTTCCATAATCATTTGGTTTCTTTCATTCATTCTTTATTTCTTCATTATTTTATTTATGTTTGTTCCTTAATTCCTTCGTTTCCTTTTTCTTTCTTTTATTTTCCTATTTCTTTCTCGATTCTTTAGTTTCTTTCTTCTTTTTTTTCTGTATTTCTCTTTTCTTTGCCTCTTCTTTCTTTTCTTTCTTCATTTCCTTTCGCTTTTCCTTCAGGAAATGATGATCTGGTTCTTTTTCAGCTCAAACCGTTTATCACACGGTCTCTGTTCACACACCGTAGATGGTTTCAGTGAGTTGTTTATCATTCATAAGCACTTTTATGTTTTAATGCGTTTGAAATAGAAATCACTTCTCATAGATTTGTTTGGTGGAATCTTCTCATGGGTCTGATGACTGTGGTCATAACAGTCCTGGACGCTGGTTTAAGGTGCCTGTACTGCACTCTGCTCTCTCTCTCAGCCTCTGTGCGGTCGTTCAGACTCCTCACTCCTCTCTGCTCCTCCTGTTATTCCATCTAACGCGTCTGAGTTCAGCTGTTCTGAGTGTCTCATTGAAGCTGAAGCTGCGGCTGTCGGCGGACTGAGGCTGAGGGCTCTGAGAGTCGGCCGTCTCCGACTCCTCCTCCTCTGATGTGGGACTCAGGTGTCCAGATACTTTCTGTGTGTGGTACAGTGCTGCAGCAGTGCTGTCAGTGACGGCGTCTGCGTGTAAAGTGTGCTTTGTTGCAGTGACTCAGAGAGACAGTGAGTGAGTGATGGGCGAGCGAGGAGTTCCCTCTAGCTATAGCTTCTTCACTTGTTTATGTGTGTGTGGGGGGACGAGGGGGGGGGGGGGTGAGGGGGGGGGTGAACATATGGTCTGCTAAAGCGCGGACTTGTCTTCTCCGAGCCCACAGGGGGCCTGTCTCACTGCATCACTGACGCATGACCACCCAGCTCCCTCTCTCCCTCTCTTCTCTTTCTTCTCTCTAACTCTCTCTCTCCTTTCGCTCTCTCGCTCTCTCTCTCTCTCTCTCTCTAACTCTCTTTCATTTTGCTCTCTCTCTCTCTAACTCTCTCTCTCCTTTCGCTCTCTCCTCTCTTTCTAACTCTCTTTCCTTTCGCTCTCTCTCTCTCTAACTCTCTCTCCTTTCGCTCTCTCTCTATCTCCTCTCTCTCTCTCTAACTCTCTTTCCTTTTGCTCTCTCTCTCTCTAACTCTCTCTCTCCTTTCGCTCTCTCCTCTCTCTCTAACTCTCTTTCCTTTCGCTTTCTCTCTCTCTAACTCTCTCTCTCCTTTCGCTCTCTCTCCTCTCTCTCTAACTCTCTCCTCTCTGTCTAACTCTCTCTCTCCTTTCGCTCTCTCTATCTCCGTCCTCTCTCTCTCCTCTCTCTCTCTCTCTCTCTCTCTCTCTCTCTCTCTCTAGCTCTCTCCTCTCTCTTGCTCTCTCTCCTTTCGCTCTCTCTATCTCCTCTCTCTCCTTTCACTCTCTCTATCTCCTCTCACTCTCTCTCTCCTTTTGCTCTCTCTATCTCCCTCCTCTCTCTCTCTCTCCTCTCTCTCTCTCTCTCTCTCCTTTCGCTCTCTCTATCTCCTCTCTCTCTCTCTCTCCTTTCGCTCTCTCTATCTCCCTCCTCTCTCTCTCTCCTCTCTCTTTAGCTCTCTCCTCTCTACCCCTCTTTCTGTGTGTCTCTCTCTTTCATTCTCTCTTTATCATGTAATCTCTTTTTTCCTTGATTTCTCTCTTTCTCTCTCTCTAACTCTATGTTGATCATCTACACGTCCTTTCAGACCCACAGCGCTGAGTGGTCTTCTCACAGTGGAAGGATGGACTGAAACACCTGTGGATGTTTTCAGATCTGAAGCAGCTCGATCTTCTCCTCTCTCTCAGAGATCAAAGCTTTCAGTGCTGTTTATCTGATGGGGGCAGTCTCTGGGTCGACCAGCTCTTCCAGGTGGTTGTTAGGAGGAACATTTTCTCTGTAGATTTGAATCAGTTTTTAAACTCCAGTTTTGGAAACTCCTGCTTTTTTCCCATTGATTTTCTCCTTCCATTTGCAAGCGGATCACTGACTGATAGACGTGCTTGTTGTAAGAAATGATCTGCCACCACAGTGAGATAATCTGAGTAAATTCACCTAAATTAAGTAAAGAATGTCTACAAGTTCATTAAACCAAAGAAAAGCTTACAAAACGAGAAATGTTAGATATATAAACTAGATTTTTTGCAGTGAGAGCATGGACTGATATGAGCCAGAAAGAGAAGTCAGGCATTTAGAGTCAGGGCCTTTAGAGTCAGTAAGGCTAAACTAACGCTCAACTGAACCAATAGACTAATGACATTTACAGCAGTTCATAAACTCAGAGGAGTCAGACAGTGACTAACACACACACACACACACACAGTGGCCCTGAAGGACAGAGCGTTTACACACACACACACACACACACACACACACACACACACACACACACACACACTCACTCACTTACTCCCTTCAGGTCAATGAATTCACACACAGCGAAACCCTGCAGGTTGTTTGGACGACACACACGCTGGAGCACACACACACCCTGCAGGTTCCTGCGGTGATTGACAGATCTCCTGATGCTGAGTGGCAGGAGCTGATGTTTCCCCTCATTTCCTCTTCCTGTTCTCCGGGTCAGGTGACACCCATAGGTGCCACGGTGATAGAACACCCCCCTCATCACCCCACCCCCCCTTCCTGGGCTCGTACATGTGCATGTTTATCTGGAGGGGTCAGAACCAGGGGGGCAAAAACAGCTGCTACCCATCACTGTCAGACAAGCAGATACTCTGACAAACGCTGCTGGCCACAGCTGCACTGACTCTAATGCTACAGATACACTGACTCAAACGCTATAGATACAACTGCGCCAGTGCTTCAGATACACTGACTCGAATGCTACAAATACTCTGCCTCAAATGTTATAGATACACTGACTTTAATGCTACAGACATGCTGATTCTATCGCTACAGATATACAGACTCTAATAGTACAGATATAATGACTCTAATGGTACAGATACACTGACTCTAACGCTACAACTACGCTGACTCAAATGCTACAGATACATTGGCTCTAATGCTACAGGTACACTGACTCGAATGTTACCGATACACTAGCTCCAATGCAACAGCACAAATATACTGACTCTAATGCCATAAATTCACTAACTTTAACGCTATAGATAAACTAGCTCCAATGCTACAGATACACTGACTCTAATGCTAGAAATACAATAGCTCCAATGCAATAGATACACTGACCCTATTGCTTTAGATTTAGTGACTCTAATGCCACAGATTCACTAACTTTAATGCTACAGATACACTGACTCTAATGCTAGAAATACAATAGCTCCAATGCAATAGATACACTGACCCTAATGCTTTAGATTTAGTGACTCTAATGCCACAGATTCACTAACTTTAATGCTACAGATACACTGACTCTAATGCTTTAGATTTAGTGACTCTAATGCCACAGATTCACTAACTTTAATGCTACAGATAAACTGACTCTATTGCTTTAGATTTAGTGACTCTAATGCCACAGATTCACCTACGTTAATGCTACAGATACACTGACTCTAATGCTTTAGATTTAGTGACTCTAATGCCACAGATTCACTAACTTTAATGCTACAGATACACTGACTCTAATGCTTTAGATTTAGTGACTCTAATGCCACAGATTCACTAACGTTAATGCTACAGATACACTGACCTATTGCTTTAGATTTAGTGACTCTAATGCCACAGATTTACTAACTTTAATGCTACAGATACACTGACTCTAATGCTTTAGATTTAGTGACTCTAATGCCACAGATTCATTAACGTTAATGCTACAGATACACTGACTCTAATGCTTTAGATTTAGTGACTCTAATGCCACAGATTCACTAACTTTAATGCTACAGATACACTGACTCTATTGCTTTAGATTTAGTGACTCTAATGCCACAGATTCACTAACGTTAATGCTACAGATACACTGACTCTATTGCTTTAGATTTAGTGACTCTAATGCCACAGATTCACTAACTTTAATGTTACAGATACACTGACTCTATTGCTTTAGATTTAGTGACTCTAATGCCACAGATTCACTAACTTTAATGCTACAGATACACTGACTCTATTGCTTTAGATTTAGTGACTCTAATGCCACAGATTCACTAACTTTAATGCTACAGATACACTGACTCTAATGCTTTAGATTTAGTGACTCTAATGCCACAGATTCACTAACGTTAATGCTACAGATACACTGACTCTATTGCTTTAGATTTAGTGACTCTAATGCCACAGATTCACTAACTTTAATGCTACAGATACACTGACTCTAATGCTTTAGATTTAGTGACTCTAATGCCACAGATTCACTAACTTTAATGCTACAGATACACTGACTCAAATGCTGCAAATACACTGACACTAAAGCTACAGACACCAAAGGTGGTCCTCCTTTCGCATAACTCAGAGAATCTATTTATCTTCAATTAATTTAATTTTTTATGTAATATTTCACACGATTATCATGTTTTTCATGCTATTCCGCACATAATGATGAGAATATCATGAAGAAAGCTGCGGTGAATAACTTTTTCCTTTTAGAGTCGTCTAAAGAAGCAGCAGTGAGTTTAGATTAAGGTAAATGACAAACGATACAAGTCCGTCAGAGAATGTGCGCTCATAATGTGCGTCGAGCTCTGAGGGGTATGGGTTTTATTTCTGGAAAACTGCCATGACCTGTTCACTCTCTCAGGATAAAACATCAGAGTGTAGCAAAGCGGAAAGCTCAAAATGTCTCAGGCACACACACACACACACACACACACACACACACACACACACACACACAGAGCGCTGGCAGGGTGTTTGACGATGGGCCTGAGAGGAAGTAGCGAGTCAGAGACATTTTTCCTGTTAAACTGTGATGCACTCAAACTGTGGGGGTGAGCGGGTCACAGACCAATGCAGGGAAATCCACACAGACATATGAGCTGCACTGAAATTTAACACAAGACACCCAGTCACACCTGAATCAAATATGAGGGCAGCACTTTACATTAATGGTCGCATGTTAGTAATTAAGCCGTCGTAGTTTATTTATTGGTTAATTGCTCATTAAGAATTAGTAACTGATTATAAAACGGCTAGTTCTGGTCCTGAAATCTGATTGGCTGAGCCGCGTTCAAAGCCGCTGTAAAATCCACGATATACGCACGGCTATGATGCCTCACAACAACTGAACTCGTTATCACTGCCCCACGGCACGAAACAATCCTTCTGCTCTTAATGAATTCAGCTTTGACTCTCGTGCTGCATGGAGCTGTCTGTACTGATAAGGTAAGAACCCATTTTCTGTATAAACTGAGGGGCTGGCAACTTATGTTCTTAACTAGAACCAGGCTGGTCAGCTCGCTGACCGGCTAAAAGAGCCAACAGCCTAAACAGCTCCATCACTAATATCACAGGCTTGAATTAAAGCACTTACGGTGTGATTTACTGTAAACTGGCAGTGTGAAAGTCTAAAAATGTCACGTGAATGTCTCACAAACTTCAAATGTTCGCTCAGAAATCGGGTCAAACTCAGACCGAAACGGCTCCGTACTCCCTAAATAGGGTTCTAGCTATGAAAGTTTTGAAATTCCAGCCTCTACAGCCAAACAGTGCCTGAGTTTGGATGTGTCTGAATCCCAAATCACTGTTTCTTGGCTGTATTTTGCTCTGTTGGGCTGCAGGATCTAGTATTTAAACTACGTAGTGCACTATGTAGGGAGCCGGGAGCCTTTTGAGGGTCAGCCCCAGTGTGAGAAGAGGGCGCCGTTGGATTGGGGCTAAAAAAGACTTGAGGTGGTAATTTGGGGACTAAAAACTACTTATGAAGTGAAAGTTTGTGCATTAAACAGTGCTGTGAAATGTCCATTCTTACATTCAAAGTCATGAAACCCCTGCTGTGTACAGCGATGGGTGACCAAACGTTCTCCTCGTTCAGACCATAGTTGCTTGGCAACCATATTGTACACTAAAGGAACTACATTTCTTGGTGGAATACTTGTTTATGTTGATTATTGCTAATAATAACTTGAATTATTTTCATAAAATTGTGTGTTTTATTATATTTTATATTGGCCACCACTTTTAAAAAAGCAGTAATCTACTTGAGGCGGTGCATTACTGCACTTTGCGTCGTGCCTAACAACACCCTTCCCATGATAAAATCCCAGTAACGCACAGCCTAAAGTGGCGTATTGGTTTAGTACTTAGTATTTAGTAGTTGAATACACTGTTGCTGTTGGGCATTAGTTCAAAACTTATTTACTCAATAACTGTGCACTAATACTGATACTGCTAATGAACTGTACTTCTGAGTTAATCTGAGTTAATGACTACTTTATGTCCCTCCCAGTAAAGTGGTAATTTTTACTACTAATTACATTACAAACTGTCCAGACAGCAAAGTTGTTAAATCAATGTTAAACCATCAACGTTAACTTCACTGAATCATTATAATCTGACCTTGATTCTTAATAATTTTTTCATCCTGAACTAATGTGAAAATGTAACAATTATTCGACAGAACATCAACACTGTTTCAATTATTTTACAGCCCTTAAAAGATCAAAGCAGTCCTGCTTTCTCTACAGCAAGCATCACAAAAAGGCAACAGGCTTAAAGCAAACAAAACATCTTTCTGAAAGTTTCAGAGTAGCGCGTAATGTCATCTCCTGATGGGCTTTGTCTTCTTTGCTGTCTGCATTCGAGTTTGTTGGTGTGCCACTCAACTCCTTGATGCTTGGTGGCACAATCCCACTTCTGACACCACTGTTGTATAGGTGTAAAGGGAGACATGGAAAACATAGCACATACAGGCGAATGCTCTTATTAAGTCGAGTTTCAAGTCAATACAGGCAAGTCTCTAGTTAATACAGGCAAGTGACAAGTCCTCAGTCTATACAGGTAAATCTCATGTCAAATCCGAAGACAATACAAGCAAGTCTCAAGTCGAGTCAATACAGGCAAGTCTCAAGTCGAGTCAATACAGGCAAGTGTTGAGTCGTGAGTCAATAAAGGCAGGTCTCAAGTTGCGTTCTGAGTCAATACAAGCAAGTATTGAGTCAACACTGGCAAGTCTCAATTTGTTTCCTGGGTCAGTACAAGTAAATCTCAAGCTGAGTCCAGAGTCCTAAACTTTTTAGTTTGCATTCTTATGCATTCTGTCCAGTGTCAAGAAAGGCGATTTTAAATTAAATATATTATTATTATTATTATTATTATTATTATATAGGTGGATGCTCTTATATTTTGAACAGACGTTTAAAGAGGCAGCAATATATATATATATATACACTTCATATGAGAAAATATTACATATAGAGCAAATTTTCGCATATTGGCACAAATATATAATACATATGAGACGTATTATTGCATATAGACACGTACATATATAATAAAGGAGGAACATTATGAAAACATAAAGTTGATATATAAAACCTACACAGAGCATATGTGTCCTGAGCTGTCCTGAGTGGAGGCCTGGAATTTGACGCCCTACCTGAGGATACTGTCACTAAAGCAGGTTTGACTCAAACACAGTGATATGAAAGAGAGTCTGGAGTCCCACAGGCATCTCACAACTAAATAAAAGTCGAAAGAGAGAGAGAGGGGGGGGTATGAGGGGAATGAAGGAAGGATAGAAAGAAAAAAGAAAGAGAAATAGAGGTGGGGGGGCGGTAGGGTAGCTGAATAATTGATGGTTGCTGAGAGCGGTATGAGTTTACTTAATGTGCCTGGCAGCATTAGCCTATGAGTGCTACTGTTAGCGACCAACACCGCAGGGCCTAAAACACACACACACACGCACGCACACACACACACACACACACACACATCTTTTAGAGTGCATACTTATGAGAGTTTGCTTCACACAAACACACAAACTCTCAAAGGAATGCACTCCAGACTGAAAACGGAGCTCACGTATGTAGAAGTATACACACACATTCACACACAGGTTTGGCATCAGACCAACGTCATTAGTCGTGTGTATGTGTGGAGGGTGTGTGAGGGTGTGTGTGGGTGCACAGCTGGATTAACCCAGCAGCGTAAGTGTGGGTGCGTGTTAGCCTGCGGTTGCTCTCTCTGAGTGATAATGAAGTTGAGTTGTCAGGCTCACAGCTGCCTC